>NC_091821.1:393360397-393660397 GCF_038994185.2 Dermacentor albipictus
AATTGCATCGCTCCACCTAGTCTTCTGCCGTACTGGATTGCGCTTCCATTCTCTTGGCACCCATTCTGCAACCCTAATGATCCACCGGTTATCTAACCTACCCATTACGTGACCTGCCCAGATCCACTTTTTTCTATTAATGTCAATTAGAATATCGGCTATTCCCGTTTGCTCTCTGATCCACACCGCTCTCTTTCTGTCTTTTAGCGTTATGCCTATCATTCTTCGTTCCATCGCTCCTTGCGTGGTTCTTAACTTGTTCTCAAACTTCTCTCTCAATCTCCATGTTTCTGCTCCATGTGTTAGCACCGATAAATTGCACAGACAGTACACCTTCATTTTGAATAATAATGGTAAGCTTCCCGTCAGGAGGAGCTTTATTATATCGATGTAAATTAATTTTGACTAACGGATAAATTTATGATAAGCCTAACATAAATTTAAGATAAGAAGAAGGGAAACGAAAGTGCAAGAAAATGCAACTTGCCGCCATGGTCGTGCGGGGCGCTGGCTAAGACTCCCAATTGCGAGTTTAATACACGGATACAAAGATTAAGGCAAGTAGGCTCAGCGTTAGCTCAATTAGTGCAACAACGCGCGCGTTATGCGATAGATATCAGTTTAGCGCCCGTCGGCAAGTGGTATTTTCTTCTGCTTTCGTTTCCCCTTTCTTTATGTAAAAATGTGAACCCGATATCAAAGTTGACCTTCATTTATTTATTGAGTACGCGATGTGCTCGAGGACACGGTTTTGAATCCGCCATAGACATCAGAATTCTCATTACATCTGTCCAGGCGCGTAACTTCGTCTTCGCCAACTTCCTTGTCACCTATCTAGCACACTTGTTCCGTGGTGTCAGCTTGCAGTCTTAGACAGGAGATGAATCCATACGCTGTGCTAGCCGCCTTTCAGGCAAGCAGCGACTCCGTGATCGCCAACTTCTTGAATGTCGCCAAATACTTTCTTTTTTTTTGGGGGGGGGGGGGTGAGACACCAGTTTGCGGCCAATTATCGCCTGAGACAGAGAGAAAGAAGCGCCGTTAATGGTCAGGCGCCGTTCAGGCGGTCCAGTTTTTCCCAGCACTTGGAGGCCACGATGAGAGAGAACCCTGAAAGGCCAATTATGGCCACTGTCGAGTAGCTTCAAGTGGAAGTCAACAGCCAAGCTTTCTGTGCCCGGCATCATTACGTGCCACTCCTAAGTAATGGGTTTGCTTGCTCCCATGATGCTTTGCGCGACCCAAGCGGCTGTCCGTGGACGACTGCGGCCACGTAGTCCTCAGTGTGGCATCCCTAGTTCCCAGCATAAGCCTGCTACGCGCCATCTATGGGCAACATCACTGGGTGGGATACCAACAAGCAGCAGCCACACAGTATGTTAAAAACTCGCTAAAAGCTGTTATTGTGGAAGCACTTCCCAACATTAACGAGCGCTGCGGGATCTGAGCATGAAGCCGTTATCCAAGTCGAATTCAGACGATTACTGAAGCTGAGGTTGATTTCATTCAGCAGCCTTGAAAACAGCGGCAAAAAAAAAAGAAAAAAAATCGATGAAGTCTGTTTCTTGACTGAAATATTGTTGCTAGTTTTGAAGTCGTCATTATCTCCTTGTCGTCAAGTCGTCATTATCTCATTATCTCCAGCTGGTGATCTTGGTGCTGGTGCGGAACAAATACAAACGAGGAAAGTGTGCAAAGTTAAAACGATCGGCATCTCTCTCTAGTTCTTCTTTATCGTCTTCCAAATCGTTTATTTCTTGGGAGGCGGTGCTCGACATACAGACGCTCCTCCAACCTGCAGCAGACGAGAAAAAAAAAAAAAAGCTTCTGTCTCATGGCGCAAGTGCCTTTTCTCAAGTTCATTCCATTGAATCTACTAGAGCACTCATAGTTGAAATGACGCCATACAGGGGTGCCTAATTGATAAGACCAAATTGTTTCCCACAAGAATTGCTACAGGAAAACCCGGCGATATAGTTCTGCGGAAGCTGCGAACGTGGCGGTTGAAAGAGCATGATAGGTAGTACGTGGATTTCTCTAAACTTCGTCCGCGTGGCTTCAAGTGGCTTTGTTACTTCGCAAGTTTATCAATATCAACGAAATATTGCATTGCGTTGCAAGTAATTCACCATTATTGTCCGCGTGCGCAGAAATCTAGCGCCGTCAGGCGTTTAGAGTAATATGATTTCTTCGAAATTGGTGAAGATGAAAGCCCATATAAACAGCGCCCCAAGAACGTTTGAAGTCGCGAGCACGAACAATAAACACATGTTAGCGAATAGACAAAGTGCATGTTGTAGCTATCATTCCCGTGGTGATCGAATGATCGCAGCGCCGCTGCTTGCTCCCTGTGGTAACTTTTTAGGAAACTCTCTGGGTGGGAGCATGACCTCCGAGATCGGGGAGGTGATCTCGGAAGCCATGGTGGGAATCAGCGAGGTGTGTGCCGCGGCGCTGTAGCGTGCAGACGTCTGCGTAGTCGACTGCTGCACGCGTTGCCTTGAGCGCGTGACCCGTGTGACCCCTATTGGTGTCGAGGTCCTTCTCAGAGGCTGCGGCTCTTTTTCCCCTGCGAGCAGGTTCGTCTCCTTTGTTCGGAATCGCGGGCTCCGTCGCGTCTCTGATTGACATGTCCTTCGTGGTGGCGCCGTTCTACGTCACGGCGGCAAACCGGACGACTTTCTGCTGGACCGCTCGAACTGAGCTTGTTTTCGTTCTCGCTTAAACTAAGCGCAAGACGAGCGCGCGACGTCGGTGTCGGTATGCGGGTCTGCCAGTAACGGGCATGCTTTTACGCATGCGCGGATAGGCGAACCGCAACCCATCCCCCATCCTCTTTGACAAGCGCGCACCACTGCCTGCTGTAGATGAGCAGCGCAGGTCGCATTCCCGTGGGGTTGTCAACCTGTAAGTCTGGCGTTAAGGCACGCGGACGTGCATTGCTTTCAAATTTTTCTCGTTCGCGCGGAAACTGTTCGCTCGCCTGGCAGACGGGTAGTTGTCGTTCTTGCGTAAACTTTCGCTTGCTGACGTACTTCTGTTTGACTCTTTCCGTTGCAGATGACACGATGGAAGGTGGGGCTGTCCTGACGGTGCGGGATGTGGCGGACGTCCTCAAAGGGAAGCACGTGATCCTGACAGGTGAGCTCTGGAATGTGCTGTGCCGCCGCGCAGGCCAGCTTGGAATTATTCTGTTAGGTCACTTGCCTGGCGTCAAATGAAACGGCTACTGTGAGAATTTCCGCGTGCACGCCATTGTTCGTGACGCCATTATTCCTTCGCTCCCTTTTTGCGCGTGTTCCCATGTAACGCCCACTAAACACCGCCATTTGCACTACGCTGCCACTTGCACATTCGATCGCGAGTAAAACTGACCTGGCCCGATCGTAGAAAATCTGTAGGTTTATCTTTGTAGCCCCCTCACGACGTTTACAGATAGTGCATATGCGCTGATCATAGCCTTATTACCTGCCACTTTTCTCGGTGAAAACTCTACGTAATTATATTAATAAAGATTTCTTTTTTATGCGACAGACTTCGTACCGACAGACATGAGAAATATATCGATGGGTAATCAACGAATTTCTTTTAGATAACTGTTTCATTACTTACCTAAGTGTACATGCTGCAATTGCGATATTCCAACCGGTTCGTCTGAAAGCATGTCCGCCTAATAAGAATTCCCAGACTGTCCTCTAGTTTCTGTCACGCATTGTGTAAGGAGGGCTTTCCACAAAACTGAGATCTCCAATTCATATCGCTGTTCTTTCTTCTCTTTTTTTGTGGAAGAACGTTAGAAAAAACTAGTTAATATGAGGATTAGTAACAAGTGGACATGTATACAGTAGTGACGCTCTACACTTTCTAGAATTGCAACATGTACTCCAAGTAAAGAGAAATTGGGGAAACATAGCTCACTAACAAAAGACCCTTTTATCGCAATACTCGGCATTATAACGGCATTAAAGAGTGACGATAAATTAATTTCGAGCAGTAAGATATTCTCCGAAAACGGTATTGTGATTCATTTGGGGGAAAGTGTAGCCACTCAACTCGCCGCGGTATAGATTAGCGGCTGCGGCATTTTGGATGCCGAGCTCGAGGAGGTGGGCTCGCTCCTGGCCATGTTTCGCTGAGAGTGAAACGCCAACACGCTCGTGTATGTTTAATTTAGGTGCTTCCATTGGGCGTCATGTGCTTGTCACAAGGAGGCTGCGTGTGCTTCGGTCCGTCGTGCCCTAACATTTTCCCTTTCTCCTAGAATAAAACCCATTTGTCGCGCGAAAGCAGTTTGGTCGCATATTTTCGGCTCCCCCTCCGCCACCTCCTCTCCTCTCTGTGCATCCGTTTAGTGAAAATTGTATAACTCTTGCTCAGTGCTCATCTGCACAAAACGGTTTGAGCCCCCGGTAACGAGATTGGTCTTAGCACTACGGATCCCATGGCTCCCTGGAGCGCGTTCATAAAGAAAGGAAAAAAGAAAAGAAAAGGAAGCGCGCAAGCTGTATCCGAGCGTAAACGCTTTACGTGACTGGCCTGACGAAGGCCGCGTAATAAGGATGTGCCTTGCGCCGATGGTTCTGGCAGCTAGAATCGACCCGCGCCTGTAGCAAGCACGGTGACTTAGCGCTCGTCATTTCGTTAGTCCCGGAAGAAGCAAAAAATGGGGAAAGAAAATAGGGAAAGCCCGGAAGGGACCTCGTTAAGACGACGTACCAACTTTGTCGTCGATATTTTCGTGCATAATGTCGTTTGACGTCATATTCGAATTATATACAGTATGTTTGATGCTAACGGTACGGCTTGCATGGGAAGAAGTATTAGAGCCAGCCAGATATTTGCGCAGAAGATTTTGGGGAGAAGAAAAGTTCGCGATTCCTTCCTTTTCACTCTGGCCCTTCGTATATCATTTCTCAGGCAAAATAAAAGAAAGGAACGATGGAGGAAACAGCGAAAGTTAAATTCAATGCAGTTTCCCCGTAAAGTGAATCCTCTTGCTTGTTCTCTGAGCAAATGATTAAGAATCTAACGTCACTGGCCAATCCCGGCTACGGCGGCCGCATTTCGATGAGGGTGAATTGAGAAAACACCTGTGTACTTAGATTCAGGTACACGTTAAACAACCCCAGGTGGTCCAAATTTCCGGAGTAACCCACTACGGCGTGCCTCATAATCAGATCGTGGTTTTGGCACGTAAAACCCAATAATTTAGTTAGTTAGTCACAGCCCGATAAACTAACTCATCTTCAGTAACCCGCGTTGATATCCTCTTAATGTCACATTAAAAAACGATATGGTTTATCTTTATATCCGACGTCGTTTGAAAAGCTCGCGTCTTGAAACACGGCGTGACCGGTTCATTTAATTAGTAAACTTTGAGGTGTTAACGTTGTTTGCCACGAACTCTTCGTTGGCCTCCTGAATGACAAGCACGCAAGCTTTGTACAAAGTTGCATGTTTTGTTTGGCGCACTTCTGTGTTGATATCCCTGACTGTTTAAAGTTTATAGTGTGGCTTCATCACGCTCGATTTCCGCAAAAATAGTGCTACCGAAATGCAGTTATGCTATCTTGCATGGGCCATTAATTTCGTCCCGCGTTGCGGCCGCGTAACGTCAAAAATGTGTGACGTCACGTCGAGATTATGTGGGAACTTCAGGGACGACGTCGCCACCTGTTTCAAAGCGTTCGCTTTTCATAGATCGCTGCCCAGATTCGCGCCGTAGGCGTCGCACCAGAGATCTTGGCAGCGGCCAGAAGGTGTTTCCATTGGTGGGCGCTTTCATGTTCAAAAGTTTGAAAACTGTTAGTTTCTTACACCACTAAAAGAGATACACTTGTAGTAGAACATTCTGCGTCGAAGCATTAATTACTTAGGCGCGTGCTGCGGAAATATGTTGACAAAAGCCGCATAGGTACCTTGATGGTGTTCGAAGGATATGGCTTGTGCTCACATCGCCCGTCCCTTCAGAAACGTAGTCCCGTATAGAGATGTAGTAAACGAAGCCTCTGGCAATCCGTGATGCGGATGCGCACCAGTTTGTCAATGACTTCCAAAACAGCGTGCGTTCGGTTAAGCGCTCTTGCGTTCCCCTCTATTCAATTGTTTTCTCATCACCCTCCACACACGATCCGTCCATCCCGTTGACAACGTAGGTGCATGAAACGCTGGTCCAACGACTGACGATGCTTGTAAAGGGAAATAATTGGAATTGAATTGTTAGCGTTTTCCCGGCCTTGGTTCATAAACCTGATTATTGAACTCGCGCTTCGCGATTGAAATGAATTGCAAGGAATGACGCTTTCTTCTAAAGTGCCCTCTACTGCATGACTTTCTTCTCAAGCCGCGAAAGAAATCCCGCTAAATAAGTGTGATAGTAAGTCGCTTTGGTATGCGGGCGGCACCGGTCTCGCTCGCTCGCTCGCTCGTTGAATGCGTTGTCAGGCGTTTCCTGCCGCCCGACGCAAAACCGTCGCGACGTTGCAGCAGTCGGGCATGAGCGCTGGGCGCTCGCCGTCAGAACCAACTGCGTGCTTTCAGCGCCTTCCCCGTGGGCGAGTGTGTGTCACCGGCAAAAACGTCGTCGTCACTCGTCCTCCGCCTCACCGTGTCTTTTTCTCCTCGCAGGGGGCCGAACATGCGAGGGATACCCGGTGCTGACGTTTCCGGACAGCGGTGCCTTTTGCAGCCTCTCCGATGAGGACTACAGGAGGCTGATGCAGTATCTGACAAGTGTTCCTTTGTAAGTTGCTTGTCTGCCCGATTCGGGAGGCAATTTGGGAGCCTCACTACACACCGTGCATCGCTTTCCTTAGCGTCTCTCTCTCTCTCTTTGCCTTGTTGCGTCTCTCACGTTTGCATGCGTTCGCGAGGACGGGCACTTCGCGTCGTCTCTCTCCCTCTGCCCTTTCCCACTTTTCTCCGTCCCTTCTAACAGCGTTCATCGTTGCTGAACCTAGCCTAGATATTACGGCAACCGATCGCAATGGGGTTCCGACTGACCGGCGTTAACGCGCTGGCTAATCGCAACGACTGTAGCAAACTATGCCATTATGCGATTGACTGATAGCCAAGACAGTGGCCATTGACGAGACATCGACACTCCGGGACGGTTTCGTTGACTCGGCTCCCGATTGGCTGAAGCAACGAACCCGGTAGCTTGCGCAGCACTGCACCCATGTAGCGAGGGGGAGACTAACTCCTCCTGCGCACCGCCTGTGCCCCACGTCTCGTACACCGCGCCGCAGTGGCCGCAGTGCTCGCGTCCTCCTTTCCCTCCGCGCTCCGAGAGAGCGTGTAAGCGCGATCACGCGCCGGTGCTCGGCGCGACGAAGCGCGCAAAGTGACGCGCAGCCCACGCCGACATGCGCCGAGCTCGTTTCTGAGCTGCTATGCTCGAACCAGGGGCGGGGGCTGCCTCTTCGGTTGCCGACGCCCTCGTCCTCCGCGTTTTGTTCCTTGCCTGCTCACTTTTTTTTTTACTGTCCCCTGGCTGGCGCTGATATCTTGATCCCTCTTCCCCCCCCCTCCCTTCTCTCTCTTCCCTCCTTTGTATCTGTTTATGCAAGCGCGAACATGAGCCGCTGCCAAGGGCTGTCTGCCTGTCGCTGCTTGCACTTTTTTTTTGCTTCGCCCGTTGCCATGGTTTTAATTAATACTGCGACAGAGTTGCGCTTCGAAGAAGTTGCACCGAAGCGGATCATGGAAGCTGAGCCGAGGCTAAGTTGTCCTCCAGTGCGTACAATGCTGAATTTTCACCCGAAGTGTAGTATCGAAGGTGCCAACTACCGCGAACGCGTGAATGCGCGCACATGGGGGTTCCCAGAATTTTTAAATCGGCGAGTACGAGTAGCCTGAGATTTCGAAAGTACTGTTACAGCACCACAAAGCTTTCCTGGACAACACTAGTCTTGTGGAACAACGTGGCATGGAATGTTGAGCCTCCACGGCCACTCAAATACAAGTTTTATTGGTTCCCATCTTATTGCTCAATGGCGTACTTTCGCTTCTGCTCGCGTGAACGTGTGCCAGTGTTTCTAAGTTCATCCAATATTTTTTTTCTGACTTGTCAATTATGTCGAACAGTGAAAAAAAAATAAATGGTCTCGATCAATCCTCTCAGTGTCCACGCAGCGGGAGATTATTACATTATTTTTTATTCGTGCATGAATGGATGCGCACATCTGCTCTCTGGCAAACCACACATGTAATCAAGTGTTGTTTGCGATATTGTGTTCGAAACGGTCCGACTGGTGGTGTGACAGCGGCGTTTGCAAATCGAGCAAAGCTCGTAAAAGTAAGCCACACGGTGTTTCTTTTTTGTACTGTCTTGCAGACCACAAGACGCTGAGTTAGGTTTTGTACTGGTTGTGGATAGGAGGAAGGACAAATGGAACTCTGTCAAGACTGTATTGCTCAAGATCTCAGTAAGTATTACAGAACATCTATTCCATGGTTCATTGCCAAACTCATTGCATTTTCTATGCCATAGCATCCAAGTGCTTTTAATTTTTGTTGAAGAGATCATTCATTCATTCATTCATTCATTCATTCATTCATTCATTCATTCATTCATTCATTCATTCATTCATTCATTCATTCATTCATTGATACTGTCGATCCCATCAGGGATCAGATTTTCGATGTATACGTAATGCGAAAACTAATTTATGCCTGCAGGCGCCTGTTAGTTTTTTTGCTGTAGAAGTGGCATAGACACTTCTATATGTTAGACATGCATTGATCGTAGGCGTACCTTAAATGACCTCCGCAAGTAAGAAACAACGTAAAAATATACTGTTTGAGTGAACGTCAGCCTTCACTGACCTTTGTGGGTAACTAGGACAAAACGGAAGTTTCGCTATATAAAGTACTCCACTGTCTCAGAATCTTAGCTAGCAACAGGACCCTAATTAAGAATAAAGATTACTGAAGCAAGTAAATAACAAAAATGGTACGTTGTTAATAGGAAAGTGAAAGAAACAGACCATCTCTAAGCAAACACATTTGAGCATCATAGAGATACGAGTGCAGTTCCTTTCATGTGGTAATAACTTTGTATTTTCTGGTGATTTCAGGGGTATTTCCCAGGCGTAATACAAGTAGTCTTTGTTCTCAAGCCTGTGGGATTCTTACAAAAAGCGCTGTCAGAAGTCAGCAACAAATTATTCAAAGAAGAGTTCAAGTTTAGGGTGAGTGGTTGGCCTTTCTTAGCTTTTTTTCTGCTCACAAGGCTGCGAAATACTTATAAACTTGAACATGCTTGGCCGATGCTACGATGTTAGAACCATTTAGCTCGCATCTGAGGAGGTAAATCGTGGAGTGATTTGTTCACATGCATTTTAAGTGCAGCCAGCGAAACGCACCGCAGCACATTGAACAGGGCAATATAGAAAAATGGCTGTGGCTTAGGTAAGGTTAAGCCCAGGATGCGAAGCATACTAGCCTTTATTTTAGTTGTTGAACCACTGTTTAGCCTGGTGAACTGCTGTTGCTTGGCTATATTTGGTTCGGCTAGACGAAGAAACAACTCATGCATTACTGCTTCGCCTTCAAGAGTGGAACGCGACAGCGTTCCCGTCGACCCGCCAAGGGGTGTAAGACAATGGGCTACAGGGCAGTGACTACGCGCCCCGCATTGGACGCGGTGAGCGTCGAGCAAAGCAGCGTTCGGCGCGGCAACGAAATGTGCGCCTGAGCAAGAGACGCACGCCTTAGAAACAGCTCGTTTCTAAGGCAACACCGCATTCACTAGAGGCGCTTTTGTACCGCTTTGAAGCATCGTACTCGTGGCTCAGTGGTAGCGTCTCCGTCCCACACTCCGGAGACCCTGGTTCGATTCCCACCCAGCCCGTCTTGCAAGAGTTGAGCCAAAGCCACTTCTCCTCTGTCGTGACGTCACGGTGTCACGTGGTTTCAAGGCGACACCGCCGCGCCTGAGGAGCTGGGTTGAGCTCTCGTAATATGCTTCGCATAAAAAAACACGACCCTGTGTAAAGCTTCAGTTTGGAAGTCGTACCTCTAGGGTACAGCGAGGCGAGAGATTTGTGTATCAACATTTTCATTCTTAGAGCTATTGCTGACTTTCCGAGCACGTTAAGGCAGTGGAACGTTTCAAATTATTACTCAAGACGCCTTCGCTATGCAACAAAGGAACTACTGGGAAGCCGTCAACATTAACAACCTTTAATATTTAATATATCATTTCGCGTCATTCCACGGGATCACATGCTGCATGTCCTCGGCTGACGTACCGCAATGACTCTGTTTAGACGCGCTTAATGGCTAAAGCGCTAAAGCCGATGTCGCTACAAGTCCGTCTGGGGTGCATAGGAGCGCCACGTGGGCAGGAAAAGGCGTGTGCGAAGCGAACGTTGTCTTTCAAGGGGAGATTGCACTTCGCCTCGCTGTGCTCTTCCCCACACAGCAGTAGGCAGCCCACGACGAAGAAGAGCTGCGCCTCCGAGAGCGACTGTACGGTTGCGAGAACGCTACCGTTGCCCGCCACGAGGTCGCGCAGGACCGGCCACAGGACGCCGGAGGAAAGTACGGACACTAGCACGTCGTCCCTAGCGGCGTCCGAGAGGTCCGAGTCCTGCTGCTCGCGGGCCACGATGCAGCTCCACAGGCGCTCCGCGCTGTCTCTGAGCCCGCGGCACGCTCTGTTCGGGGACAGCAACTCTCGAAAGACCTTCCCGGCGACGCGAGATCCTAGGCCGGCCAGCTTGACGGCGAGCGGCGCGTCGAGCGCGTACCAGGGTACGTCGAGGTACGCTGGCTCGATCGGAGGCTCGCCGGCTCGCACGTCTTCGCCGAGCGCGAGTTCACCGGCAGGAAGGAGGTAGCGCAGCGTATCGGGCACTGCGTCCACCGCTTCTATCCAGTTGACAAGTGGGTCGCCAGTCATGTCCGGAAATGATGCGTAAGCCTGCGCGGTGTAATTTGTTTCGTACTTTGCGAGCGCACTTGTGAATCTGTCTCCGCGGCTGTCGTGTTCGAGGCATTCGCCGAAGAATAGCCAGCCGGTCGTCACGGTGTCGTCTATGGAATGCGATATACGTGCGACGAGCGAGGTAACGTCGTCGACGAGCGATTCGGAACAGATGTCCCGGGCAATGTCCGACTGAAAGGCGTAGTGCATAATCCTGTCGGTCTGATGGAAGCAGAGGTTTCGGTGCTTGATCTGCACATCCGGAGACGCGTAGTAACTCGACACGATCTTCCGGTTGGTGAAAGGAAAAAGCGCTTGCACGCACAGCCAACCGAACAGGTCCATCGTTTGCGCGTCTCCGAACCTTCTGTGGTGCGAGAAGACGGCCCAGAAGTAGTCTCTGTTCTCGATCGTTACGGGCACGGAGACATTGCTGGCTATTCTCCAGTACTTGTAAAACGTCGCTCGCCAGCGCTGTTTTGACGTGCCTTTGGCCCAGTGATGAATATCCGAGGTGGTCGCGGTGGCGCTTTTCGCGTTCACCTGAGCCGCGTTTAATGACGAGACGAGGCGGTTCTCCTGATCGGCGAGAACCGCGAAGCGCCCGTCCACGTCAACGCGGCCCGTGGTGGAAAACGCTACGTACAGGGTCCGGAAAAACTTCTTGGCGCTCGCCGCTCTCATTTCTCGCTTGAGCCTCGCCGCGACCAGAAACGTCGGCATCGCGCGGGAAATTAGGATAGTCTCGGACGTGGCGTCTCCACGAAGCGACAGACGCAGCAGGATCGGCACTCGTGCGACCAGAGACATGTAGAACATCGCGTCCAGGAAGTCGAAATTGGTCCCGTTGTCCGGCCACGTGATGCCGCCGTTCAGAAGCAACCGCTTGACGTCGTCGAGGTGGTCTTCGTGACCGGAGACGACGTCGTCGCAGGCGGTGAAGTAGCGGGCCGCCTTCTCCTCGGCCGTCTGTTGGAGCTCGGGAAGCGGGGCGCTCCTGGATCGCTGCGCCACGTTCTCGATGAAAGCCTCGCGCGCGTACTCGGCCACGGTGAGCGGCCGAGCCCGGTGATCCCAACCGCCGCACACGTACTCGTGGAAGTCTACGCACGGCTGGGCGCTAGCGTTCGCGGCTTGCGAGATGAGTGCGGCCAGCCTGCTGCAGGCTGCGCTGGTGCAGACTCGGGGCGATGCTGGCTTCCTGCCGCGCTGTCGCAGCGCCTCCGTACGACTGGAGTGAGCGACATCGAATAGCGCGGCCGTGACCAGCACTGTCAGAAGAGGCGCAGCGACCAGCTCCGATTTGGGCGCTCGTAGCATCGCGGTCGACCCTTCGTGGTTCGCCTCGTGTTCCCTCTGTTTCGCAGGGCGCTCGATAGTTCTGGAGGAAAGCGAAAGCAGCAGGCCCATTTTCACAAGTTAAACAAACTCAGGTGAGAGACTGCGTCGTTCCGCGAGTCGAAAAGCCTTAGTTGTATACGACGATATCATCGGCGTAAACACATGAAATAAATTAAGAGCTCAATCATAATAATAATAATAAAAAATCACGCGGACTACTTTAATTTATTCGACATAATGAAAAAACTCGCACAAAAACACGTCTAGTCAGAAATAAATTGCAGCAAGTTAAAGCTGGCGTGAGAACACTCGTGGATTTCCGTATTGACCGGCGTTCTTGCAACTTGAGCGGTTCGAATTTTTAAACGAGTTTTTCAACACTACAGCATTGTGACAGAAAGGTAGCACAGATATTACGCATCGCGCGGAGTTGTGAAGTGATCACACGTGTGGAGTGCTTTTAGCTTTTTTTTTCTATTCGTACTTTCGTTCCCTCTGATTGCAAACATTACAGCATTACATGAGGAACAGTGGGGCGACATACTGCATGATGCGGGTAAGTGAGGCGTGAGAAGTGAGTAGGTAAGTGAGAAGTGCAGCGTATTCCATTCGCTTCGAATGTGTCCAAAGTGCGTGTCACCAGCAAACGCAATAATCGCGAGAAAAGCCAAAATACAACAGAAGACAAAAGAGAATAATCCTCAGCTGATCTGTCAGGCATCTTAAAAAGGAGACCAGGTTTATTGATCACTGTTTACTAGAAACAATATAAAATAAATGCAGGGACAGTTGACCATCCCAACCGGATCAGGCCGGGACTCTAGACTTCTAATCAAAAGTCGGGACTGTCTCGCTGGTGTAAGGATGGGTGTGAACTCAATGTTCACTAGGCGGGTGTATTCGTTTCGCATCCTAGATTTTCATGTTAACTTACAGCTTTTTTAACGCGACAGCGTTAAGGAGCTCGTGTCGCAGAAAAGCCGGTGTCGTCGGCGTCAGCGGCGTTTGCCGTGAGCGATAAGTCCCAGAAGGCACTTCATAAATGAAAAAACATCATGCAAGATGGGCTGGTGGGAATCGAAACAGGGTCTCTGGAGTGTGAGACGGAGACGCTACCACTCAGCCACGAGTTCATTCGTTCAAAGCGGGACAAAACCGCCTCTAGTGAATGCGGTGTTGCCTTAGAAACATGCCGTAGAAAGTTATACAGCGGTGTATATCAGTAATTATGACCATGTAACTTACAGAAGTCGCAGTTTCACGAGTAGCGAAGTACGTTTCCGCTACATTTCTTCTGCTCTCTGCGCACACACAGAGCCATCTTGCGGCAAACACAGAAGACCCCCTCCTCGCAATGTACGGCGCTGCCCCGACACGTGACTCGCCACTCGCCCCATGATCGCGTTCGCCTTCATGACGCGTCGCGGCCCGGATATCGGTGCCGATCGCGACGTTTGGCTGGCGTAGATCGTTTGAGTAGGCGGTGCGAACGGGGTGCGATAACGCTATCGCGTTCCACTCTTGAAGGCGAAGCTTAAGCGCCCTCCAAATTTTTTGTCCATGCTGACGGAACAGCTTGTATATATTTCGTAATATCTTTTTAAAAAGCTCACGGAAATGGTAAGCCACTCACATACGGTTCCATGTGAACCCGACTTTTATGTGGGATGAATATTCACGTAATTGCTTCCAAGATAATTATGAAAGGAAGTAAAGACACGATATCTGACTAGGCGCCAATGGATCACGAAGAATATATACCGCTCAGCGTTTCGTCAAATTTATGTGATGTTCTACACGCTCTTTTTTTTTCTTGCGAAAGCAATACTGCTCGAGTTTTCCGCTCTTGGCCGTCGTTCCGGAGAATCCACCATTGACCTTTAGCGTGACCTATGTGTGACGTCATGCCAGCTGTGGAAAAGCTGCCCCCCAACTCGGCTCGCCGCAGTTGTCCCAGCGAATCCTCCATGGTATGTCGGATGATGTGTATAAGGTGAAGCTGCAACGATGTGCTGCAGCTAAGAAGCGGCGGCGTGCGGAAGAAACAGATGAAGAGCGGGAACAACGTTTAGCTAAACGGCGTGCATATTATGCAGCCAGGCGAGTGCGTTCAACATCTCTTGATCTGGGTGCATCTACAAGTATCATGCATGCTCTCAATGCTGACGCGACTTTGGCGACACCTGATCGTTCGACAGCAAGCCTTATGGATGCTTTAAATGGCGACGAGACTGCATCTACGCGTTCGATGAGCAGTGTGGAACTCTACAACCTGGACAGAAGATTGCTTTCGCAATCCACTAGGCTTAGCCAAGCTAAGCCTCTGCCCAATTTTTTTGTCTGCAATATATATAACCTGTATGCTACGCGCTGCTAGAAGCCTGGGTAATTCAGACAGATGAACTCACCGTCCACAGCGGCTGCCGGCCTTCCCATGCAGCACATGCATCCACGAAAGCTGCTTGCCCTTCGAGCTTTGCACAAATAAGGACAACGTTGCTTGCTTGCTTGCTTGCTCCCTACACCATGGCACATACCCACTACCACTACTGTCATAGAAGCCGGCGGTTAAACGCAGGCGAGGAGGGAACATTTAAGCAAAGTATAAGGCAAGTTACAGAGGGAATTGTACAACGTTGTTCGCTGGACTGTTGCTGTCATCCTCGGACATGGTGACGCATACCCGCTGCGGGGGGGGGGGGGGGGGGGTGGAGGGTGTGGAGGTATCGGCCAGGTAAATGACGTTAACGAAATTGTGAGGGGGGTCATTATTGAAATCTGGTGTACGTAGTTAAAAAGGTATGAGAATAATTCCGGCAGAACCAGTCTCATGATTGATATCAATGTGTATGCGATTAGCATTGGATTAATGTAGCGACACACCGTGGTTCCACCGCCTAAGCGCGAGTGTACGAGGCGTGTATGCGGGCTCCTGTCTCGAGCATTTCTCTGGACACGCTGCGCCATCTAGCGGTGCCGCCCTGAAGTTCGTGCGTGGCACGTGTCTAAATATATATCCAGACAAGATTGTCGTACGAGCTGCGGTTCGCTCTAAGCCATAACAGTGTTCCATTTTTTTTCTTCTTCAGGCTGAGCATCAAAATTTACTGTGTTTAACTCTCATATCGCGAAAGTCGCGCCCCGCTAATTTTTTTCGCCAATAGTACTTGCATATTTGCATGTGACCTCATACATACAAACAACGAAAGCACTAGCGGATTAACAAATGGCGTTATTTCGGAGCATAAGTCTATACTGATAGTACTGAAGCATTCAATCTGTATGATAAATGCAGTTAGAGGTATTAAGACAACAGTAACGCTTGCGAACGAAATTGATTTGTGTCGACGCAAAGTATAGTGAACGTATTTTTTAATGCTGTAGTTTTAAACGTTTTGCGTAGATTACTTCACATAGATAACCTTAAGCTGCATACGACTCGTCCGTTAAAAATGACGAGTTGAAGTATGTACTGGTGTCACCGTATGTCGACGGGGACGGAAAGCGCATACTGGATGGTTAGGCTTTTTCTGACAGAAAAGGGCAGAGGAGCCGTGATTTTAGAAGTATAATGTATGTGTTTTAACTCCTTTCGACGATTGCGTTATGTTGTTTCAGTGTGGTGATCAGTGTTAGATTTGTCCTGTTGCAGTGTTCTACTTTAGTCTTTAGATTTGTCCTGTTGCTCTACCTTTCCTCTTTCCTTTCTCCTCCCCTCCTTCCTATCTTCCATTTCTTTGTTGCTGTCACCTCCCTTCAGTAGAGTAGGCAGGCGTTGCGCCCCTTCCGGTGGCAGTTTCCAGCCGGCTCCTCGCTTTTCCTTTCCTGGTAACTGTGTATATGTGTATATGTGTTCAAAACAAATAATAATACTCTGTAGAACGTGTATAAATGTGTGGTTATTAGCAGACGTCTGGGAATGAAAAAATAACGCGAATTTATCAACGTGGCTTACAGTGCTCGTGAGTCGAATGTATCTCGCTTTTTTTTTTAAATTTCTCTTGCAGTTAGTGATGTGCAATAACTTAGAAGAACTGCACGAGTACATTGATCCAGGCCAGTTGACGGAAGATCTCGGTGGACTGATACCCTACGACCACGAGCGGTGGATGGAGCAACGAATGGTGCGTGCTTCTTTGTTTGAAAAAAAAAAAGTCCTTATTACTTGTAAGTATCAGAGCGTTTCTTTCTTGTACGAAGGAAAAATCAGAACTTAATCAGTCTAAGTCGAGACAGCTGTTTCTGTCAGATGTGCGCACAATGCAAAAGGTCAGAATAATGAGTATTGCGCGTGCAAATGGTAACCGCCGGTAAAAACACCTTCCACGTTTAAGGGGGCCCTGAACCTGTCCTTTATCGAAGTCGAGAAATGTATATGGATTTAAAATATGCTATTTCAGAAATACTTTGCCTCAAAAAGTAAACGGCAAAAAAAACCCCATAAACGGCAGAAAACTCATTTTTGTTTAAAATAGGGGCCACTCTGTGGTTGACGTTCTCCAAACGTTTGAAGTAGCTAAGATAATAATGTGCTAGGCGAATAATTGCTGATTATTTGTCTTCCATGTTTCATGCTTTATACACAGCGTGTAGTTCTGAAAGAACTTGCAGCATGAATGATACACCGTATAGTGTTTTTTGTTTGCTGCCATGAAAATGCAGCACCAACAGGAGAGCTTAACAGTTTGCGGGACAACGGTTATTTACAAATTCCTTAGCGAAGTAACATTCTTTTCGTGTGCATTCCTTGAAACACGTCAATACAAAATGCACTACGCAGCTGCCATTCCGTTGACTACGATAGTATTCAGTCTGGCCACAAGAGAACGTCCCTAGCATGTTGGTAATAGGAACAAGTGAGACGTTGAGATGCACGCGTTGGCAGCAATGCAGTTTGTCTTCATTTGCTAAATGACAAATGTTCAGCGCATATAAATTGCTGATGAAGCGTATAACACTCCATGTGTTAGACGAAACACGCCTAGTTGAAACAGATGACGCAGTATTTGTGCCCCTGTACCAGGGGGCGTAGTTGGAAAAGGATGGTTATAGCTACACGCCAATAGCCTTGCAAAGGCACGAAGTGAGTGTAGCTGCATCTGACAGCTATCTTTCAACGTGTCTGATGCTGGTTGCATTAATTATGTAAAAGCGGTGGAAGTTGACTATGCGAATTGAGAGTGCCAGGCCTTTAGATATGCTAAGCTCTCGCGCCAGTGAACAAGACTCACAAATTGAAGGTCAGACGCCCTGCAATTTTTGTCTTTGGCTTCTGCACGTAGGGAACTATCCGTGCGGCTCACCCGGCGCTTGCAGGTGCTTCCAAAAGTCGGCGAATGTTACGTGCATCCGCGCCACTAAGAAACTTCGGAAAGAGACGAAACTGCATACCCCCCCCCCTTCCTTTTTTTGGGGGGGGGGGAAGGAAGGTTTCCTTGCGGGAATACTAAATTACTAAATACTAAGGTGCTGTGCCGGTTTTACGCGAGCCCGGAAT
Organism: Dermacentor albipictus; assembly: GCF_038994185.2. Lineage (NCBI taxonomy): Eukaryota > Metazoa > Arthropoda > Arachnida > Ixodida > Ixodidae > Dermacentor > Dermacentor albipictus. Next base: position 393,378,166 of record NC_091821.1, read on the forward strand.
TGACATGAAACCGTATTGAACTAGTTGAAAAAGTGCAGGACGAATCAAATATGAGACTTATATGCATTGCCGCTTTGCGTCTGCACCGAGCTCTGAGCAGTTAAAAAAAATCGGGGCTCGCATTACCGTGGGTGTTTCATTATAGGCGCGCTGTTAATGTCAATTATAGCATGGGCAGCCGTAGCGAACTATGCGCCTTGCGCAGTAGCTGCTTCACAGAGATACGAGGATGGGCGTTTTGTACTCCGTAGGATGTCTCGAACTACGACGTACTCTGATCCCTTGTTGTTTTTTTGTGTGGGCTAGATTTCTTCACGCCTTCTTTGGATACGACCATCACATTGTTTATCTTTGTAGACGTGATAATTCGTCCTTCTATATGCGCCGCACTTTTGCAAGAAGCAGTGCACAGTGTGCGTGCATGCCGAAGCCGATATATGCTCACGTATAATCGGCAGCGTGGCGGGGTCGGAATCACTAATAAAATTTTTAGTCCTACTGTCATTCTGCGCTTTGTGGTAGCGCCGTTGGTTTGAGTTTCTTTGTAATGTTGTGTCGTTTAGATTGTGCAGAAGTCTTACAGACAGATGCTGTTTATATGCTTGTAGCTTGTGTGGAATATGTGTGTTATATGTACATTGTTAAATGTATATCCCCATGAGATGCCTTGTACACTGTGTTGCATATTGCCTACATTATTTGTCAAAATTAACTCGGGAGCGATTAGTCAAAATATGCATCCTAGTTATAAAGCCCGGTTCATGTGTAGCTGTTCAGTTCCACAAGTACAATTCAACATTCAGGATGCTGCAGCAACATAAAAATGTACTACATGTAGTTTTGTCTTCACCTCTGCGTTTTGGGATGAAATGCAGTTTTTACCGTAGCAAACATTAGGAAACGGTTACTTTTTCCATCTACATGGAGATGCAGTTCTTCGCATCTAACAGTGGTATCTAAATGCCTTTCGCGTTCGTAGCGTACCAGCAGACAATAAAACCAACTTGTAAAACGATTATATCTAATAGCTGTATTCGGGTGTCGGGAGGTTCGGCTATATGTACAAGGAAGGAAGGAAAAAGTGGAGAAGGAAAGGCACGGAGGTTAACCAGTTTAGCTTAAGCGGTTTGCTACCCTACACATGGGAGCGGGATGGGGGGATGAAAGATGGGAGGAAAGAGAGAGAGTACAAGAATACGTATCAGGGTTACGTATATAAGAGTGTATTGGAGTATCTGTGCAGGACACTTGATGAGACAGGTATAGCTCTGTAGATACGTTTTATCTTGGACCTTAGGGACAAGGAGTTGGCGCGGCGCTGCATGTGTGCACCAGCACCTCCTTTCTATATTTCAATATTTATTTTAAAAATGCAGCAGATCCCGCGCATTCTGCGAACTGAAGTTACCCAAAGCAGTCTGATATTCAGCATCGTTTGAGATTTTCACAAAGCGTTGGCAGCTGGATCAACTTGTTTTTGTAAGGCGAACAACAATGTGTCTGAAGCAAGCATGTGTGGGACGACAGCACCATGATGATGGTGACGCCAATCATGCGAAGCCAGCGGCATTATTTCTACTCTGGCCATTTGACGCGAGCGTGCGACATGCCTATTCTTGGGCTCAATATACTACTGGAAGGGTGTAAGTAGTATGTGTTATACAATCGTAAGTAGGTGTGGCAATGTCGCGTGGTGTATGGGAAAATTACGATGGCATCCGTGCGCACTCCTGCGATGAGACGTTAAACCTGTTCAACCTGGGACCATCATGAAAGTCGCGCACCGTTGCACAGTTCCTACGTATAGCGTTAGCCGCTGCGAGGGAAGTACTGGGGAACGTGGCTCATTCCCGGAGATGGTGCAGTCCAACACAGCGTCTCAAAGCGGGTGCTGTCACGAGGAAAGAGCACGGGAAACAGGCACGTCACACACGCGCCCGCTATCTCAAAGAGCTAGTCGGTTTCGTCGTGAAAGTAGTATACATGCGATCGTGGCCTATAGTGATGAAAAAGCATTGGGCTGCTGTTCTCGAAGGCAGATGTTCCATTCTACTGTCGGTCATGCACTTCTTATTACAGAAGTCTGAAGTGTGGCGAGACGGAAAGCACCCGCCTACTGGCCAACCTACCGCGAAGCGCCTGAAATGAGGCAAATAATGTTTCGCATTAAAACTCGCTCGACCTTAATGCACGAGAAGTAAATTGCGAAATTTCCTCTGCAGGCGGTGGAGATGTTCACCGGCAGCCTGAAGGAGGTGACCGAGTGCGTGCGTGAGGCGACGCAGCGGCTCCGCGACACCGAACTGCCCAATGACGTGGGCTCCACGGTGGAGCTTCTGCGCGCCCAGGGAGGCCAGTACCAGGAGCTGAAGGAGGACCTGCTGAACGCGTCGCAGCACGGCCATCAGCTGCTGCGCTGCGTGCGGCCGCCGTCGCCGGCGCCCGCCGACCGGGCGCTCGGAGCGCCGGGGTCCTCGTCTGCGACCACCCAGAGGCTCGTCAACGTGTGCGCCGTCGAGCGGCTGCTGCAGCAGCTGCACAGCGCCGAGCACGGCTTCGACGCCTTCTGGAGCGCGCACCAGAAACGCCTGAACGAGTGCCTCGAGCTGCGCAAGTTCGAGCAGGAGTTCCGCGAGCTGCAGACCAACATGGCGGCCAACGCGCGGGAGCTGGCCGACATGGAGGCCGTCGGCGACTCGGTCGCCCAGGTCGACTCACTGCTGCACGAGATGGACGAGTTCCGAGCGCTCGCCGAGGTTCGACACATTCCTGTTGCGCGTCTTTGCGGGCAACTGAGGGGTTTGATGACTAGACGCGCTGCTTCGTGGCGTAGCAAAGGACAGGAAAGTAACAGGGTAAGACAGATAATAACTTGTTACACCTCCTTGGCTGTTCTTTGGTACACTACGAGACACCACGTCTAACCATGGTGCTTCGTCAACATGCCTCTGTCGCAGAATTTCTTCGGGTTTCGTACTGTTCGGCTGCCTACAGGAAAGCGCTGTATTCCTACTAGCGCCAGTTACATTATCTATAGCCAGATCTTAAAGAGAGAGGGTCGGGCACAGGCATTTGCTTTTGGATGAGGGCATCAACTTCTCACAACAATGTTCAACAAAAAGAAAATGTTCTCATTGACACAGCAATCGTTTTGCAGAGTACTATGCAAGATAAACAGCACAAGATTGGTCGGCGGACACTTGCGGTAGTTTCTTTAGATTGTGTAAACTAAGCAGATACTTACTCTTCGAGTGACTGCAAATTGTTGGTACCCTGAGGGTGTAGACCGTGTAACCCAGCTTACATTGGTTGGATTTACTGTACTTTAACCATAAATACAACGTGGCTGTTACGACAAAATGAGTGGGGGTGACTCGTGTGTTAAGGGTATCAATTCTGATTATAAATACCCGCGTGAGGCGCGTATAAGGCCATCTGCAATGTAAAAAAAAGCGCATCGTTAGTGAAGGAGAATGCAGGCTATTGGCGCGACGTCTACTGATCGTGAATTCGGAAGGTGAGACTTTGCAGCAATGGTAGGCAGGGTGCACATTTGCCGTGAAGCACACAACTGTGTAATAGGTACGTTACCTCCGAGAAAGACAACTGTTCCTTGCACAACACTGCAATGGGGTTATAAAATGTAACATTATAAAAAAGCTTCTGATAGTTTTGACTGCTACAAACACAAGACATACAAGCATCAAAACGAATACCTTAGTCCGGACCAAGCCGATTGTACAACTGGATGCGTCTTTAAGCACTGATAGTTACTCGTAACCCGTGGGGTGCAGGAGGACCTTGAGAAAGCAGAGCAGTTGAGGCAGACTGGCCGCGAGCTCATCATGGCTGGCCACTACGCCATCGATTCAATCGAGCCCAAGTGCGTCGAGCTGGAGCGCATGTGCGCAGACTTCCAAGAGAAGCTTCGGCAGCGTATGGACGTATTGCAACGCTACCGAGACCTTCAGGAACGCATAGACAAGGTACGTTTTGGTGTGAGTTTCTGCAGTCGTGAGTACCATAGCGACAACTTATGACACCATATATCGTCTTGCCCACTGTGAAGAGTAAACTGTTTGCGCTATGATTTGCACTAGTTATTTAACCTGAACGGGCCTCACCGTTTGCATATCGACTAAAGATATAAGAGCGGCTGATGTTTACCTGGTGCGGCTGTAATGCGATAGCATTGAGAGAGTCTATTATTATGGTATCCTACTATCGACGTCCGCAGGACTTCTTCGACCTCACTGTCATCCGTGAGTTATGACATTCTGATATTTTATTGCTGTGTACGAGGCTGTCATTTTTCCTTTATAGTCAACCGAAACACAGCAACACAATGACCACTTATACGGCAGAAGCCCTTTCGCTGTAGATTTGCCTTACACTTCTGTATGCAACGGAAATTACGTCATCGTCTGACAAGACGGCACCTCGCCCGCATCGGGCCGGACTGGTAGCCGTTTCAAACCCGTTTGCACCCTTCACGGAAGTGTAATGGCGTTGTACTGTAGACTTTGGCTGTGCTTTATTTCATCTAGGCAGCAAAGTTCGGACATTATCTCGACGCTATCTTTTGCGATTGGTTCTCTATATGGATGCTTATGGTTACACACATTCAGCTCGCGATGCGACTTCAACAGAACGGTGCCTCGATCAGTCGCCGCTACGGAAAAAGAAAATATTGAAGCGCATTTTGCGCGGTGAGGGATGGCGCCACTTTTTCGTTGCAGAGAAATCGCTATCTTTTGAGCCGACACGAACTTGTCATTGCCTTGGATTTACGTATATTGAGGCAGCATACGCCAGCATATATGCTACCTCGCTCGTGCATGCACGCTCGGATGTGTCTAATTGGTTTTACAGCAGAAGCAGTTTTTCTCGAGGTCTTCCGCAGACATCCGTATATTACGGAAACTAAGTCATCGCCCGACATGGCTCAACACAGTACAGCGCACATGTATAGGGTCGGCGTATACGTATAGTCATATATCTTGTCACTACAGATGCGCCAACCACCGGCTCTGTTTTCTACAGAATCAAGCAACGAAACAACAAACACGACCTAAATATCCTCACTGCCAATATGCGTCGTCAATCGTGTAATTCCTTTAATAAACGGAAGTAGTTTCTTTGGATATTTTTCCAGTCTTAGGGCGACTACCTTTCTTTCACTCTTTCCCTATTTACGTACTCAGACTTCATCCACAAAACGTCACTTGCTCTCGCGCACCCGAATTGCGGGGCGCGTTCCTCACCGAATGCAAACTAAGCTCCTTGAGAAGCACGTGTTGTCGCGCGAGAACTGTATGTCGTCTGAAGCTTTAGATGCTGTGGTGGTTGGGAGCACTGTGTGGCTGTTCTCCGACGTCTGGTATGATGGTTCCAGTCCGCATTTGTCTCCAAACTTTGCTGCGCACCTCTTGTCGAGAATTGCCGAAATGTACGTCTCCTCCACGAAGAATGCGCATTTCAATGCCATATAATTGCAAACCTATTATTTTGCACTACTTTCGCTTTTCATATGGCACTCAGCCTTATGCCGCTTCTGCTGTAACGTAGTTTGGTTCAGAAGTCAAACAGTCCTAAAATTTTTTGTTTCTCCTTAACATGATATATATGCAACAGCTATCGCTATCTATAACTCAACATACTCTGACGATGTCTGTGGCTAATAAACGAAACAGGCGTGCGATTTACGTGTCCGAACAACATCTATCTCTTTATTGCAACCACCTTCACAGTGCGAAGTGCGGTGGTAAAGCGCTGTATGAATCCAGCTTGCGCCGCACGCTCACGAAATCGCTGCCGCGCCTCCTCTTACGTGCCTCCCTTCGCCTCATCACTCTGTTGTTTCTCCTTGCCCGTTCCGTCAGCTCCTTCACATAGGAGGTATGTCACTACATTGCCAAAGGCCAAGGCTCAATTTGTATAACACTGCCACAATAAAACCTTTGCGAGTACGCGTATGACTTGCCCTGGTGTCCGGGATAGACCCACCCACGCTTTTAAGTACACTGCCTTTGGCTGCCTTTGGAATCGAGCCAAACTACTAACATGGGTAGGATGGCTATAGCGAAGCTTTGACCTGTGTATTACTGTCACATTATACCTACTGCAGTACGTGCGATGTCACTGTTCTTTCACGCTGATTACAGTACTTACACTAAATATTCAGTTGCTCCTAGATCAACTTTTTTCTTTGGAAGTGAAACACTTTAGACGTGCAAGAGGCCACATTTAGTGACTCGAGACATGCAAGACAGGGCAATAAATTAGGTGGCACGAGCTACACACTTGCTAACTTTTTATTGGTGGGAAAATATGCAAGTTCTGCAATTAGACATCAGGTTGTTCACTGCGGGAATAAACTTTTGTTCTAAAAATGTGTGAGCCTGAATGGAATATGCAAATCAGTGAAAGCTTTCTAAGAATCCAGCGAATTTGTGCAAGCCACGTTGACAAATGTTTAGGCCGGACTTAGCATAAAGAAACAAATTCAGAAATGTGCTTCAGAACTCCGCACACATGCTGCCGGTACCTAACAACTCTGACCGTACATGCAGGCAAATAAATGGTGCAGTCAAGGTGTGGAGCTTCTGGCTACATTGGATATTGAGCGCTGCTCGTCACCAGAGTTTGCTCGCGCAGCTCTTCAAGACTTGGACACATTCCTCAACAGCTCTAGTGAGTTCAAGCTGGGCGATCCACGCGAGTTTCACCGCTTCTTCAAGGACTTCATCAACAGTGAATCGAAGCCACTCCTCCAGCAGGTCTGTACACTCCCTATGCAGCACTGCTCATGCTCCTAAACAGCATGTCGGCTTGCACATGGCTGTTGCGTTTCAGTTTTACTGGCGTCAGACAGCCGTAAATAAAACATTAAGAGATCATGAATTCATAATCATACCAAAGAACTAAATCATTTCAGGGTGCAAGCTTACTAAACTTCTTCTGTTTATGCACAATATTTTATCTGCTTTGTCAGCTAGTTAAGATAGTGTTAAACGGATCACTTCACACTGACATTAGTAATCAGGACCTAGTACCGCTTCTTGTGCCAGCAGCTTTCCATGCTATAATACTGGTTGTGTGGCGCCTTTTAAGTACAGTGCTGAGAGGTTTGAGGCAACAATCAAAGGTCCTATTTATAAGAGAACGATGCTACCGGTTTTATTCTTATCATTTTGCATGACTGACACTCGAGCCAGCAAGTAAACAATACGTAGTGCTGACTTTATTTCTACATCTTTTTAAAACCAAATCCTATTGCCTTTCACTTCATGCAAACCTTCCAGGTTTTAAAAAGGGTGGATGACGTTAAGCTGATGTGCGAGAACAAGCAGGCGAGTCTTCGCAAGCTGGTTGCCCGACAAGTCCGGCCTGTCCAAGCTGTTGCCCCAGAGCCCTCTGCAGTTCAAGATTCCCTGGCTTACGATGCTGAAGCACGCCTCTATCCTTCCAAAAAGGCAGCTCCCAAGGTGCTTCGTTCTCACTAGACGCGACTGGCCTTGACGTCTTTGTTTGTTGCCTTCTTGTGATCTTTGTTACCCTGGGTTCTGTACAAATAGCTCAGCAGATTTTTACCACCAAGTTTGCTGTCAACTGGCTATTACTAAGTCACTTGTGTGTGTATGTATGACACGAAGGTACAAAGTGTGCAATGGGGAAGTGTGCAAAGTTTTCGAGCATTCTGGTTTTGTGTCTGATGTCCAGATGGCTGGCAATGCTTGAAAAGAAAAATACTCTCATGAATTCATACATGCATTGGCAAGAACACAAACATTGCATGGGAACGTAAGAATTGTATGTCCCACGTAACACTATCTACTGGCCAGTGTAACACCAATACCGCTAATGCAAACGCTGTTTTCCAGAAAAAGAATGTTTGCAAACTTCTTTTAGGGGCCTCTAATAAGTGGCATTTTAGTCTTTTTCATGCTGCCATGACAGTAAAATGAGAGCCTTAACTTTGTGATTACAGAACCATAACAATAGGGAAAAGATCATTGATGCAATGTCTTAGAATGTTCTTGCTTCATTTAAGAATGACCGCGTTATCATAGGATAGCTTTCACTTCTTTGCTTAAGTATTATAACCCAAGCAGTAGCCTGAACGGAGCGATTTTCAGTTGCTTCAAATTAGTGGCGCTTATTGTTCTGCAAGGGCAGGTTGAATTGCAGGCTATGTGAGGCATTGTGAAATGCCATATCACATTTTTTTCTAAGCGCTGTTTTTCCCTATCAGTATGTTACAAGAAACCTGCATTTTATGTTCTCTACTTCGTTCTGAGTAAAAACACACGTAAAATGGCAGCCTTGGATCCTTTATTCTGTCACAATATTCGCTGCTAAATGTCCCCCTTCTTTGTCTAAGGACAGGTTCTGTAATAGTCGTATCAGCCACTGACTATATTTACCATATCCAGAAAGAACTGTTGAGTTTTCTTGTGCATTGGAGCCACCTACTGTTTACAAATCAAATAGGTGTGGAGATCGAGCTTTCAGATTGAACATTTCGACGTGCTTTGTAGCTAAGCATGTGCAATAGCGCCTAATGTTGCTTGGTACAGGCGTGTTAGTAATGCAATGTATTGTGCATGCTAAATTATGTGTTGTGCTGACATTTATGCATGAAGAGATTGATATTTTCTAGTGAATGTTTAGTTTTTCATTTGTTGCCTTGCACTTTAGGTTCTTAGATATACATTCTATAGTGCTTTTATTTTTTATTTGTTCTTCTGTATTGTTTGTATTGCGTGGCCATATTTAAGGTAGCATGGGATGTTTGCTGCATAAAGTGACAGTGCTTTCTCATAAGGCATTATTTGCATAAAATAAGCTTTTGAATGTGATTTTATATAAATATTTTTATGCATCTGTTAAGGTACTGAATCTCATCATTAGAGCATCGCTAACAGTATCAAGTCTTCATTTTAGAAACCTGCAGTCTGTAACCAATTCGTGCATGATGACATATGTGTAGAATGCAAGTTTTTAAATGTTGTGCCTAGGTTCCGCCCTAATTTCTTCAGGGTACTGGGCACGCTTGTTGAAGTCAATAAAGATTGTGATGGTGGTGGCACACGTCACTAAACTCTGTGCATGTTGCTGGTCTTATTTGGTTCGTGTTTGGTTCTCATTTTGGAATGCACGAAGACTTTCACAGCACATTTCTCCTTCTCACCTTTGATCGACAGGGGTGAAGCAGCTTTGGAAGCAGGAGGTAAAGGGCGGTTGTCTCCCCCAATCTTGAATATTTTTCGAACATTATTTAGGTAACATTCTTTTTTCTTTACTACATTCAAGGAAATATTGAGAAGGTACTCTGCTGCTCTTGAACTGGAATCACGTACTTGATCTGTCCTTTGTTGCTTTAGAACCTTTCTACCGGTGAGTACGACAGCCTTGCTTGTTTTATTCTTTGCTGAATATTATGGTACTTGTACTAATGTTTTGCACTGAGCAGAAAAAGAAGCATCTGTTTAACTTCTGCTTCCAATGATGCATTGTGCCTGAAGTGAACGTGATTGCAACTTGATGCATCTTGAAGACCATTTCCTGTCCTATGTCGTGTGTTCGTTTGCATGTTTGTGTAATAACTGGCATGTTTGCAAGAACTAACATTGCAAGGAGCTACAATCGATTTAGACACTTGCCTTATTAACCATGTGCTTTCTCCGAATTTTTCTAATACCGCTTTTCATTGTACTCTTTCGTCAGCGTGTCAATCATGGCCTGCACTTCCCTGTAGAGGACACAATCTTTCAAACTAATAATTCCTCTTTCTCTAATACCTTCAGGCAATGCGGTCTCCTGGAATGAATGAAAGCTTAACGGCGCAAGAGTCTTGACATGATAGTTATCGCTTTAGTGCAACAATGCAACAAGAAAGCCTATGAAATGCAGTTGAATAACCACGCCTGAATTTTAATTCTAACTCTCCTAGTGCCGTGCTCTGTGTGATCATGCTTTCTCTGTGTGCAGCACGTAGAAGTTTGCTTTGCTCAAAATGAGGGAGTGGACTCTGGCCTGCAGTCTTTGGAAATTCTCCAGGACAAGAAAGGGTGAATGACTCGATTTGTTTGCCTAATTCTGGCTTTGAACTGTCGCCCAAGATCGAAATCGGGCACCTTTATTCAAACTTAAGCTTCGCGAAGAAGCGTTTAGAAGTGAACACAACATTCTTTTTTTTGTGTACTATAACCCGCTCGCGCTAGCCTGGTGGTTATGCATTTGTGCTACCGATTTCGCGGGTTCGAGCCCCGGTGCGGCGGCCGCATTTCGATGGGAGCGAAATAGCGAAACCCTCTTGTACTTAGATGTAGATGCACGTTTGCATCCAAATATGTTGCTTAGATGATTTAGATGAACGAACCCTCATGTGGTGAAAATTATTCCGTCGTCTCCCGGTGCGGCGTGACTCGTAATCTGGTTGCGGTTTTGGCAAGTAGAACACCAAAATTGGTGCATTTTGTACGCGGTCGAGCAAGATGAGTCTTTTATTGGATTGCGTATTGTAGCAAGCCAAATTTCGTAAAACAAAAAACTCCGAAATTCACTAAGGTCTCACTTTGGTATTTTTTGGCGACCCGTTAGAAGCATAGACAGACGACGGACAAAACAAATTACAGGACACACTTGTCGCTAACTTGAAACAGTTTATTTTGAAGCTCTTTGCTCACCCAAAGCGTTCACTGTGCATGCCACGAAACAACTGCACTATACAGACTTCTAGCTGTTTGTGTTGTTTACCCTATATCGCACCTGGGCACGGCCGATCGCTGATTGGGCCAGCCACTAATCGCTAGTCTGGTTGCTAAACCGTCAATGCTCAGAAAGATGGTTAAAGTTCATTATGCTGCTGCTGTTAGCTTATGCAGTGAACTCCTGCATAATCAGTGAATGCCTGATATAAAAGAGGGTCACGAGTTTTGAAGTAAGCTGTTGGGAGTTTGCGACGAGTGTGTTCTCTACCACTCGGCGAGCTTTCTAGGGTCCTCTATTCCTGTTATATCCGTTACACTCCTGACTTGTTGCTTCCATGCTGCATATGTTACGCTGACGCACCCTACGTTATCGTACATGCCTCACACCACCCATAGTGCCGAATTCCTGTGTGTTTGAGTTTATTTACGGAAAGAAAAATGACAAAATGCGTGTATACTTTTCTAGTGGATGTGCCCGCACGATACAATGGCCTCTAAGAGGAGAAGTTACATTGCCGTACCGATAATGGTATTACACGCGGTGCTCGCGAGTCGACCATTTTCTTCGAAATCCACACCAACGTAATTCAAAAAGTGGTCTCTCAACTACATAGGAGCATATCGGGCGTTCTTACATTGCGATTTCATCGCCAGCAGCACCGGATAGTGAAAAGTGCTTGCGGTGTTGATAGGGCATGCCATATGTTCCACTGATGTTCTAACGCCCCATTGAAGGTGAGTTGATTTCGACGACAAGAACGACAAAGAAATGCGGTACTGTTGGACCAAAGCGTCCCTTTGATCGTTAATTGATTAGCGCCTTTTCTGTAGGCAGTTGTTCTGAAACCTCTGGCGCTTTCATGCAATAAAAATCTAACTTATCAAATTTTCTACAAAGCTGGAGTGCCCTACGTGCTTTGACACAACGCATTGTCAGCGACCACAGTAAGCGTGATGACGATTTCACCAACGACGGAATCATCGGCTTCAATTTTCTCGTTGTAAGTGGTATTGGCCACTCTCCTTAGGACTCGCGTGGGCATAGAAATGAAGGAGGCTTCCATAGTGACACCTCGTAGCAGGAATCCAGTTTATTCCGGCTACGGGGTGCCACTATGGAAACCTCCTTGCAAAACCGTACTCAGTTAGAGAATATGGTAGTGGGCATATCACCTCCAGTAAAATACTTATACAGTGTTGGTTATTTCTATGATTTTATAGTTGCGAAGTTGCATGGAAGCTGAATTTTTCTTTCTGTACCATTCTTTATTCAGAACGAGGTGAACGCAGAGGCCGTTCGATCAAGGCAAAGGAGGTTAAAGTCTGCAGGACCAGGAGACTTACTTGTCAATGTTCTTGTACCACCTGAGTTCCCAAAAAACGTTCTTTACGACGCAGAATAACTTTCTTGTTAGCTTGGTCAATTCCGGACTTTGTGGCGAGCAGCCTAACTATTTTCGCATTTTCTATGATCCCGTTTACAGTGCACCGACTCAGCAGTTGGCACAGGGCAGTTGAGACACGAGCAGAAGTAAAACATTGTAGTTAATAGAATAATTAAAAGCATACTTCACTTTTACTCCCATAGGCCTGTATCCCACGCCGACCTAATCGAGCAAGCTAAGACGTATCCTACCTCAAGTAAAGTATGTTTGGTTTTGCTGGTATGACTTGAATTTTACTTTTCGGGCTTAAGTTGTTCAGGATGTTTAGTTTTTCTTTTATTAGTTTTTCTTTAGTAGCAGAACAGCGTTTTGCTAATAATTCTGTAGTCGGCGATGAGAAAGCCAGGTTGTGCTGTTATATCACGAATGACCGTGGCGATAGGTGCACACCAGGTGCAAATCTGATTTTACAATAACCTCGTCCTAGGTTTGATATTGTGTAAGTCAATTGCGGGGAAGCCAGCTTCACAAACATTAACTATCCTACATGCCTCGGAAGATGTATTTTGAAAGACGCGTCTCTACTGCGATCTCCAGAAATTCCTTTCAGCTATCGCGAGAAACTTTGCGAGTAGGCGTACTACAGCTTTAGACATATTGCTTTATATGGAATACACGCAACTCAAACTTCCTGCAACCTGTGAACCGGCTGTGCGAAATCACAAAGCGAAGTATTACGATGTCATGCGTGTTTATTTCGGAAAGCAGTAAACCCCGGGGAAACAGCACTAACGTATAAATCTCGAGTTACGTTGTGTACATACGAAGCAGGACGCTGCTCCGAAGCAAAGCAAATTTTATTTACGATACAAGAAATCGCTCAAGCATAACGCAAGGCCTGACGGATATTGTCTGCTCCGAGGTGTTTGGCATACTAGTGCGATAGCAATTATATGGACAGTCCAGGCACATTTCTGCCGTCGCCGTGGCCGTGAGGTTCCAGATAAAGGCCAAGGGCGACAAAATCGTCACCGCGCGCCGTGCGCTATATGTGCAAGCCAAAGCGTGCGAGTGTGAGCGGGCGCTCGCCGCTCAATCTCGCGCAAGCAAGCTAGGGAAGCAGGCAGGAAGCGCGCTGTCTTCCGTCGCACTGAATGAGATCCGAGGGGAGAGGAGGGCGTGTTTTGATCCGCGCAGCCCGGCCGGCCCGCTGTATCTTGAAAGCCATTTGCGACGGGGACAGTCTGGCAGCGCGCTGTGTTTTCGCGGCTAAGTTCGCGGTGATGCAAGACGCAGCACGAAAGTCAATTCGCTCGCTGCGGCTGCCGCGCTTCCTCACCCCAGAATTTTGACAGTTGAGTTTCCGCGGTCGTCGAGTTAGATGTGCTCATGTTTGCTTGTGCGCGCGTGGCACCGTGCTTGTTAATTTAGTAGGCATGCCTTGGTTTGCAAGTTTATACGGCCGATAAAACTACTATCCTTACTTCGTATAGCTAGTACTCCACTAATTTGCTATCGTAATTGATGCTTCGCACTTCGGGCGTAACTGCGAATTTGTTGTAGTAATAATTCGCATGTGAAAAATGCTTCTTTACATGCTTTAGGTTTCCATTAAAGAATCACATGTAGTTAAAGACTAATCCAGAATCTCCATTCTGCTCGGAGAATATGTGTTGCTTTGGGACGTTCATCTTTGTCGTCAGCCTATTCCATATCAATGTAGAACAAAGGCCACTCCCAAAGATTTCCACCTACTACTATCTTCCACCCAATACTTCCAATTTTCCTAATCTGATGACATCACTCAATTCTCCGCCGCCCTAGAGTGTTTTCCTTTCTCTAATTGTTATCTGCACTACGCATCACATGGCGTGCAAAGGTCTCATCGTTGATATTAGTCTATAGTAGGATACCACTTATACGTATTTTCTTTCTGGTCCATGCTGAAGTCGTCCTGCCGCCTAGTGCTATGCCTATCATTTTCTTTTCCATCGTCATTTGCATGGTCTTTAGCTTCAGGCTTCTTTATTTACCCTCCAAGTTCCATTCCCATTCGGTAGTATTGACAGAATGCATTGATTATGTGCATTTCCTCTCAAGGATATCGGCAGGCTGTCATTAATGACTTTATAACGTACGCCACGTGCACTCTAGCCCATTTTTTTTCTTTGGGATTTCTTTCTCAAGGTGCGGTTCCCTTGCGACTTCTTGGCCCAGATGACCGTACTTCATCAGATTGGAGAGCGGGACTACAAATCACGAACTATGATTTATCATCATCCAGGCTGTTGAAGGTTACCTTAATCGTCAAAAGACAAAGCGACATACGGGGAAACGCGTTCTTTACTGTCCCAATGCTTCGACTGGTTTTATAAGTATTCTTCTCATTCTTTTCGCGGTTCGACATTGACTCTCACGAAGCCGCGCCGTCGCTATCCCCGGCATCGCCCACTCGGCAGGACGTATATGGAAACAGAATTGAACGAAAAAATTTTTTCCGAATTACGACCTCCTGAATACTTTTCGCTAGCATGCAGTTAATTACATTGGATAGGCTCTGTTTCGTTTCCTGACATCCTTTTGAAACGACATTTTTTCGGTGCTTTTTTTTTGTGAAGGACACTGGTGGCTGTTGAACGTCTAGACATTTCCTAAGCTACTTCCCAACGCTTCCTCTACTCGAATACGCAGTGATATACAGACAGCTTCTTTATATGACGAGGACTGCTGTATGGCCTAGGTAATGACATGGATGTTATGCAGCGTTAAATATTCATTTGTAAATCCAGTCTATTATCTTCGTGGCGTGAAATGTAGTGTTTCTCTGTTGCTATTTTAAAAAAAGCCTTAGCGAATATTTTCTCCAGTACTTATAGTAATTCAAATAATCTTATTTTTCGGATCTCCAATGTCGTCTTTATTCTCGATTACTGTTACTTTAGTATTGTCCCAAGAGTCTTGTACACTTCATGTCATGAGACGTTGCATGCTAAGTGTACTTTTCATGCGCTATGTCCTCGCCATCTTTTAATAGGTCCTGTGTTATTTAAGGGTGTGCGAATATTAGAAGAGTGGAATATGAATAGAATATTAGTTGCTATTGGATTCAAAAATTCACCATTCAAAGCAGTCAAATATTTGTCACTGTTCAAATATAAGGAATAACAACACTTATCGGAGTCTACCAGGAAAAAGACATAGGCAGGTGGGTGGCTGTTTCAAAGGATTCTGCCGTAAGGGAGCCTCCGTTGCTTAAATAAAACAATTGCTGAGCATTCGAATGTAGTATCCAACTTCTTCTCTGTAACATCAATCCATTCCATTCCTTGTCCTTAGGTAGCACACGAATTCGTTTTCTTGATTAAGGAACTTTATTGTTTGGGTAATCTCACTCTATTTCCATCCACTTAGCAAAAGTGGTGCTCTAGTATTACACTCTGCTCATTGAACGAACTCGGCACTCTGCGTGCATCTAGTAGCGTGCTGTTTGCGTGTTCATCACAGTCGTCGCGAAAGTGCGCCAGATACGATCACCTCCCATTTGCTCCTCATTCGCAAGCACCTCTGTTGATCAAACGTCCAGATCTGAGCGCCATTACACGTGCATCAAGTGACATAAGTGAGGCTTCTATTTCTTTTTAACAAACGGACTTCCGTGCAATCTTTCCATTTTCTTAAGCCATATGAGAATATTCCGTATTCAACTCGATAATCGATCGAAGGTCATTAGTTTCTTTTTCAAATATTCGTGTTCTATTTCTTTTTATCGAAAATTTCGCTATCCGAGTGCCCCCACCATTATTACTCCTTCTCTTTCCTCCTTTTTTCTAGACCTACATGGCGAAGTCACGTTAACTCCCATAGTTACACTTGGAATTTCCATATCTTCTCGGCGACTGCGCCTAGTTCCTGCTTCCTGTTTCGAGTATTGTGCAGCACAGCATAGAATGCCTGAGCTCCAGCTATCTGAATGCATAATGTAACCGCGCAAACGACAGCGGACGGAGAAGGAAACACGCTGGACAAGCGGGGATCTGCAGCTATCATTAGAGATTGTCAATGTCATTATTATGGTTAGCTCTGCTTGCAAACATCTGGTTCCCTGCAATGCCAAGTCTCTTTCTTCTTGATTTCATTGTTTTCCCGATATTTGACGATTCCTGAATGTTTTCCTTACGCGTCGCAGTGGTTTAGCTGCTATGTCGTTGCGCTGCTAAGCACGAGGTCGTGGGTTCGAGGTCCATTTCGGTCGAGGCAGAAATCCTATAACGCTCGTGTGCTTAGATGTAGGCGCGCGTTTAAAGAACTCCGGGGGGTCAAAAATATTCCGGAGAACCCCTGCTATGACGTGCCTAAATAACATACCGTGATTCTTGCAAGTACAGCCCCGCAATTTTTTTTAAATCGTTCCTTTGCTCTAATATCGAATGTCACTTACTTTCGTTTGTGGCAAAGCTTCTACTGTTCAACCGATCCGACAATATAACCTGATATCGAAAGTTTCGGGCGGTCATAACCTGTCTTTCTTCATTCTCTTTTTTCTCAAGATAACATGCGTGTCTCTGCTCTCAGTGCCCAACACCCGACTTCATTTGGCGGCCCCTCAGATTATCTCCCTTGAGGTGTCATTTATTACGTCTTTGCTGCGCTCATTCTTCTATCTAAATCCTCATATTTATTCGCGACGAACTGCCTGTATTAAATTGCTTTTCTCCAAAAAGCCAAGCTGGTCTGCTTCTTTCCTCATAACTTTTTTCCACTTTTCCTCTTTAAATGATTACAGTATACTATATCAACCAGTATATCACTCGCAACAACACATAGTTGCCGCACACAACACAGCGCAAAAAAAAAAAATCCGATACCATCTATTTCAACGCATTCCAGTTCTGTGTACACATAAGCAGAATTGGTTACGTTACTGCCCTGTTGGGTAGGCATAGTGCGGAACGGCATTAGTACCAAATTAAGTGCTACGATATTTCTCAATATGTGTGTAGTTCTTCGCTTGGCATCAGAGTAACTGCATATATAAAAAGACGTTGCAAGCGTAGTTTCTTTTTCTTTCTTGCCCCTAAGCCCATTTATTTTTTACTTCCCCCTGCGAGGCGCAAGAATACGAATCATCTTCTAGAACGAGCAGCTGCAGCAGTATATCTTTCAATGCTGCACACAAATATCTTAAGAAAACTTGTATATGGGTAGTTGCATTCTTTCAATGTCATGTGATATTTCAGAGATTGTTCGTGGCAGATGTATGACACCATACATGGGGATCATCCTTTGGAGCTTTCAGGTTTCGCTGATCTGTTCCTCGCGAGGCATGTTTTGCGCAAGCCTGAATAGATTTTGTCGTGCAGAAAGCTTTAGAAGTCACAATTTTAAAACTAAAAAAAAATTACGCCTAAACGTTTCTGCTATCGACACCAATGGCGAAAGACCTTCATCCGAACGTTGCTACAATGTTGACTTCTTCGCACGAGTGGGTTTTCCTGTCACAAGCCAAACTGCAGATTAGCTCTGCATAAACAAAGGGCTCCTGCATGCGCGTTCACGTTTGTTATTTTGCTATAACTAAATGGGCTTCGCGAGAAAACTTCTTGCACCTTTCTCATATCTTTAGCCTGAAGCCATTTGCATTGTTTCAGGCTGGCTATACTTCTATAGCATTTATTAAACCGTAAAAGAAGCCCGCGAATTCGCGCAAGGTGCCTCCAGCGGCCAGTCGTGCGGCATTTTCGCACGTGTTCGCAGGCTTCCTTCAAGCTCGGAAAAACACTTTTACGTAGCACGTATTGAGCAACGGAAAGCTGTGTCAGGAGTTTCTCATGTATCTCTACAGTTTTCTCATCGACATTTTTTATCTAATTATAATAATTGAGAAGTTGGTTAATGAATTAAGACCAGTTATCCAATCAGGCGGAATGTAAGAAATATAATCTGAGTATCATCAAGCTACGGCAAACGACATTACCTTGGTTCGGTCCAGCTACGTGGCATTTACATATTTTTTTTTAATGTTCGGCTCAGGTTACGTGAAACAACCTGTATAGTGCGGTTATAACAGGGAGTGCGCGTGCTTAACTGCTACATTAGATGTCTATTAATCGCGATAAATATGGTGGAGATTCACGCTCCCTCACTTCGCCATAACCGGAAGAAGAAAAAACAAAGGATTTCGCCGAATTTCGATAATCGCAGCCTGTTTATAACTTTTACGAGTGCTAACGCATTTGCAATTTTAATTCGTTTACGCACAGGTTACGGTGGACTGCTTACAGGTTGTAGCACTCCTAAGATGTAAACTTCCACGGACCATCGTTTTTCTCTTCGGTCTAGCCGCACCAAATTGTTCTAAAGTGCAGATTCTTTCCCTTTGATATCGAACATTCGATAACAAATTCGGCACTTAATTATTGTTTTTTATTTTAATTTGAGGCACCAAACACTAAACAATGTTCCGCTTCTTCTTTGCAGGCACGTCATGACGGAGCTGATTGAAACCGAGAAGACCTACGTTCATGAGCTGTACAGCATTATTCAGGTATCGCAACTTGCGCACGTTGTCTTTCTTGCTGATCTGCTATAGTGAATGCGACTGTTTCTTGCGAAAATCTAAGAGGTACAACCGAACAGAAATATGGTACTCGGAGACAATACATAGTATTGCTTCCGAGTGAGAAGCAGTTCATTGGTTTTCGTCAAGCAAGTGGTTGGTTATTTTGAACGGTTTCTGCATTACATAGTCTACATTAGATGAGCAAAGCAGATGTGAGACTGTCTGGAACGAGAGGCAGGAAAACAGTAGATCACGTACTCTAGGTGCAGAAAAGTACGTAACGCGGCCGCCGTAAGACATTTTCGTAAATATGCATCCGTGCGCATTGTCATAACCTCTGCAGTGTTTCACAATGCAATTCGTGTGCAAAGATACCGTTCCATGATTTCTCACTTACAGCGGTATTGCTGCATTGCTCCTGGAAGTTATACAGGAGCCTGAGCATGCAAATGAAAATTAATCGCTCGAGAGACTCCCAGAATGCGAAGTAACAAACAAATGTGAATAATTATTTTTTTTAATAATTTGGAGACTGCTCTTTTTCATCACATTACGTCACTGTTCACCAAAGTGAACTCCATGATCAGTGCAGCGTATAAGGCTGCTCTGGGGCTCCGCAAAGAACACGTGCACCAAGAGAGGCTCTTGGTATTTACAACATATATGAATAACACGCGGCCTACTCTTGCCCGCGTCACATGAATGTGTAAACTATGGCCTCCAAATTCCAATTCGCCTCTTGCGGCGCAAATACCGAGTAACAGGCAGTGGCAGGTTTGTCTTGCCATCGAAGATCTAGAGAGCCAGAGAGCTCTTCTCGATCAAGTCCAGCGATCCGCAGAGACCAGTGTAGCTCTGGACTGAGGGACCCGTGCATCCACCGCCCAGAACCCCTAACATATTGTTTATACTACTACTGCTACTACTACTACTACTGCTACTACTACTACTACTGCTACTACTACTACTACTACTACTAGTCTCACATTTCGCTCTTCATGTCATAGCAACGCGCGGGATTAGTACGGCAAGTCGGCTTGCCATAGTGGCGAAGTCTTCTCGATTTTTCTCTGCTGTTGATGGTTAACAGCGAAGTATTAAAACATTTGTCGTAATTTGTAGTGTGCCTGCTAGCGAAACATTGTTTGCTTCGCATCTCTAACAATGCTGGTCTGAATTAACACTGACACAGAACGTAAAACACTCCTTTTCACGCAATTCTGAATTATTCGATTTGTTTTTTTTTTCTGTTTGCTGTTGTTATGAAGATTATTGTTATAACGTACTTATATATTTTCTTAACAACACTGAACCTGAAACATTGAAAATTGATTTGTAAAAAAATATGGGACACTCTTAAGTCGCACATTATGTTCTCACCCAATCACTAATGGAATTGTGGGTGATGTTCCACAACAGAATACATCCGCTGTAATGGGAAATCTACAACTGTAAGATGAAGTTCTGAACCAGGTTACTATATGCCAAAATATGGTATGTGCCCTTCAACGGACTTTAAGGTATCGTCATGTTCCATACTATAATCGCAGAACGAGTCATCAGTATTCATATCGGCCCGATCATTTACTGGGCGCAGTGTGCCAAGACAAATTATCGGTCGTGCCATCTTGAATGACTCAACTCTAATTAGATTGTCCAAATTACGAGCAGCGCAGTACTTGGGCAGTTCACGTGAGGGACACCACGTGAGAACACCGCGAGCTGATGACTAAACCCGCCGTCGGAAGATCAAAACAGGTACTCTGATCGCGACCGAGCCTCCCACCCCCATAAATCGCTCCTTTCTCCTTTATGAAATCGCTAGAGCATATTATCAAGAACGCCTGTGCCGTTTATTACAGAAGTGTTTAAATACCCTGAAAAAAAAATATTTATATATACCGAAGGCTTCGGAGGCCACGACGACCAAATTTTCGCCTCACGCCACAGTTCTGACACGAAGTGCTCGAAAAGAATTCTTTCCGCAGAGGATGTGAGAGTTGGCACCGGTTAATACTGAGGCTATAGTCTTCATTAAAAAATGTTGCAGCGCCCCTTTAATTTTATTAAATGGCCCGTACAACTTTCTCCGTTCCAGGGGTACAAGAAGGAAATGACGAACCCAGAGATGAAACACCTCGTGCCTCACTCCCTGTACGGGAAAGCTGATATACTGTTTGGGAACATGGAGGCCCTCTACCAGTTCCACAACGAGTAAGTACTGAGCCGTGCGATGTATGCTTTCTTTCCCTCTCTCTATATTGTTACGATAAGAACTAACGGACACTCCAGTGACACTGGAACCCGCCGTGATTGCTCAGTGGCTATGGTGTTGGGCTGCTGAGCACGAGGTCGCGGTATCGAATCCCGGCCACGGCGGCCGCATTTCGATGGGGGCGAAATGCGAAAAGACCCGTGCGCTTAGATTTAGGTACACGTTAAAGAGCCCCAGGTGGTCAAAATTTCCGGAGTCCTCCATTACGGCGTGCCTCATAATCAGAATGTGGTTTTGGCACGTAAAACCCCATAATTTAATTTTTTTTGTGACGCTGGAGGCGTTGGCGTGATGTCATGGCTATCGTGCAGGCCGTTTCGCGGGGCGAAAGGAAACGCCGAACTGGCTTTCCGCGTACATCGCACGCAGCGTTACTCTGTCGAACACGACGCGCTATGCTCAAACTCTCTAATGTTAACGCAGGACCAAAAAAGGAAGAAGTAGGAAAATCATGAGCCATTACACTATGTGAACGTGGATGACCAGCGAAGTTGATTAGTACAAGACACAGAGGTTACACAGAGTTTTCAACATACTTACGAACATATTTATTGTCCTGATCGGTGGTCATCTTGACGATAGGCATGCGCACACATTCTCGTATCACCTCTGTTATTAAACGCGTCCGTCACGTAAGACAGTGAATGGCTAATGCCCCCTTAAGCAATGGTTCATACCAGCATGAGTAAAAAAAAAACGAAAAACAAAACAACGCAGCCTTTTTATTACGACCACAGAAGAGAAATGAAATCCTATGCTGGAATGATGAGAGGCAACGGAGCCAGCTGTGGAAGAAGACGATGATGCTCGAGCCATTACTCATAATGATAGTTGTTGTTGTTGATGATGATGATGATGACGACGATGACGACGACGACGACGATAGTGTCCTCTTTCCAATGAATAGCTCAATGAACGGCAACGGACTCAGCTGTGGAAGGAGACGACGACGACGAACTAGCTAACGTTGCGCCAATAGGCGCTAACGTTAGCTAGTTCTCGGTATTGTTCGCGGACGACGGAAATGCCCTAGCCCTACACAGCTTCGCTGTAAAAAAGAACACTTTTACGCTTCTCCCGAAGGGTGATGCACTGACAGCGATAGCAGGGTGTAACGTTGTGATTTAACTCCTCGGAAGGTGTTCTATGAATACGCGGGTGTGCCAGAATTTCTGGCACACTTAGAAACCTTAACACAGCGTGCAGCGCCTGTAATCGCGTCGCGCAGGTGCCACAGCGCTGCCCGTAAAAAGCGGCGCGAGATTATGAGCACTAATATTGCCTTGCCCCTTTTTTATTAGCCTGAGAATATTTAAGATAAAAGAGTGTGTTGTGGTTGAAATATATCGTGGCTTTCTTTTACTGTGGTTGCAATGCTCGGAAATTCTGAGGAATAATTCAGTCAAGAACGTAGGACCTGATGAGCAACTTTTGTGGTTCAATATTATATCGTCTATTTTGCATATAAGGGCTTGAATATACACGTAGCAAACATACACTTAAATATTATGCGGAGCTCGATGGCAACGCCGACGGCACAAATTCGCCTGGAGTGTCTAGGAAGTGTCTATGCAGCTTATCTCAAGCAGATTCTACCGGGAAGTCCTCGCTTAATTGTTGCAATCATCCTCCGGTACTTCCTACTCACTCTTTTCTTTCTTTTTTTGTTTTTGTTTTGCCAGCACACGATGCCAATCTTTTCCAAGCAAATGGCTACAGTGTGCAAGAACACCCCCACCCCATAGGCTTGTTTTTTCATCAAAATTAAGTTAGATCTGGTGCAAAATGGCCTCCAACGTGTTCTTTGTACAGCTATGGCATATAAAAAAATGGATTGTTTTTTTTGTTCAAGTGACTGAAGTCGCTTCATGATGTGGCCTTCGATTTCGAGTACACATCCTTGTTACTCTTTAATTTCTAAAGGAAGTAAAGTAGAACGTGGGAAACTGGCAGGTGATGCTGGAGTGCAGGACACCTTAAACAATTTCTTAAAATAGACTTGGAACAAAATAAAAAGTTAGCGCGAACTTCCGTTCCTCCTCCTAACTCCTCCAACATTCTCTTCGATCACCGATAATAAAAGACATTAACAAAAGTATATAATATCCGGGTGCGTTATCAACTTGGTATTTCAGAAAAAGTAAGAATTGCTTATCATGACTGATAAAGGGCTTTCTTTTTAAATATTAAATCAATGCAATGAACACACTCAGCGATGCCAGCTGTTTGGCTTCATAATATTTTGATTGCAGGTGAGGCTTGTTGCCTGAAAAGGGATTGTGTCTGACTTCCACATTTTCTCTCCCTCTAGCCTCATTAATATGACTGCCTAGTATGGGCAACACAAAATATTAATGCATGAATTAAGCAGCCAATGAGCGAATTAACTATATTCAAATAGTTACATTAAAGTGGAGCATATTTCTTTTTTACTTATGACCTCAGAAAAGACAGATATGAGGCGATTTAATTTGAATTGTGTTGCGAGGTAAGATTCAGAAGACTGTTACGTTTTTCGAGCCTCTGCAGATCTTGACACTAAAATGAAATTAACTATTCAACATGTCTTTTTCGCGAAATATTTGTTGTTCTTTCCTAATGAAAGTGCGGCAGCAATTTCATAACGCGTTTTTTCTCCCTGCTTTCTTTCGCCGTTCAGCGTCTTCCTACAGGACCTTCAAAACTGCCGAAGTACTCCTGAGTTAGTTGGAACCTGTTTCGTTCAAAGGGTAAGCCATCACTGCAGCTTTGTTTGCTAACTGTCGAGCGCTTTCAACTTTTCCTGGGCAACGTGAAACGATGTGTCCCTTTGTTCTTTACAGAAAGAAACTTTTCATAAACTGTATAGTGCATATTGCATGAATAAACCAAAGTCTGAGGCATTGAGACTCGAGTGTGCCAGTGACAATGCCTTCTTCAAGGTAAGCAACAACGTAGCTGGTTCTTCAAGGCGGTGTTGCTAGATGTCACTAATACGGTATTTTGCCAGCAAGAAAGCATCTTGACACTTATTGCTTATGTTCGTTTCTGACTCGTACAACAGCCCAATACTTCGCAGTCAGGTGGCCGGCGCAACCAAGCAAATGCGTCGCAACAGTACATTACATTTCAGTTTCACAAAACACAACTCACAATGGAACATTGAAATGCTAGGCAAATCTCCAACACAGCTAAACATACACCCACAACAACGGGAACTACAGCCAATACAGCTGTCATTAGCAATTCCTAAAGGAATGGAAAGTCGGTAATTTTATTTTGTGTTATGTACAATACGCGTGTGAATACGTGACGCTTCCCTTCATGATCACACTGCTCAAGATTATTAGTCATACAACGTGGCTAGTTGTTTCTGCACAGTTCATTTGCTGCTGCAGGTCCAAGATAACGTCCGGTATGGCATGTAAAACTAGCACTTTGCGTTTATTACGCTTTGCATATCATTGTACATTTTTGAAGATCTTCATTTTCGAAATGTGATGCCACTGGAGTACAAACTACATATTGCGCCACCGAGTCAGGAGCGCTGTCATGCAAATGCACTTATCTTCACATCATGTGCGCGAACCAAGGCATCGGAGAGTCGTCAGCACACTCTCGGCCAGATCGAGCGTCGAGCACTGTCTTGGCCATGATAAAACACCTCATAACCTTCAGTTCAGTGTGATATTATTTTGAAATAGATAATAGTGCAAAACAGAACAGATTGACGAGATACTTAAAAAAAAGCTAGCAAAAAAAGAAAAAATGATTGAGTTTCAGTGTAGTCTGGGTGTATGTGCTAGCACTTGTAGCTCCAATCTAAAGCATTCATGAAAAATAAAAATAAAGGACCAATTTACTTTCCACTGTCGGGACATTTTGATCTCGAATAAAGCTACCCCTTTTTTTCGGTAATATTCAGAACCATATCGTAAGAAAAAGAGCAAAGTCTCAGACAGTTCAATACGCAGCTGAAACTTGCTTTGATAGCCCAGGTTTGTTTGAAATACTTCAACCTGGCATTACTGCTACATATTTTCTGCATTTTTTTGCCTTTCTATTCAACAGCGGCATTTTATTCACCTGTTCTCGCGCTGTTAGGCTTTGCGCTTTGCCGGAATACTGCGTAGAAATAATACGAAGATAGAGGGAAAGCGTTGATTGCTTCAAACTGTAAACGAATCATAAAGCAAGTTTTACGGTTCCGTGGAAAAAAAAAAGGAAATGTTAATATAGGGTATGGAGTGAACAGACGACGCCGCCTCAAGCTTTTTGCAAAGCTCAACCAGGAGACAGATATGAAAGCTTAAGAAGCGGCAGAAGCAGTTCCTCCATCAAATTGGGGCTCACTGGTTGTCCCCGTGCTTGTGATTATTGTTGTCCTTCCAGACCAAGTTCTTTAAATGCCAGTAGGAAGGGGTCTTTCCTGCAGAACACAATAGGTATGATGTAGAGTACGTAACTCCGGCAGGTGGCTGCTAGAAATGTTGCTACAATCGAAAGGAGAAAAATGATTTAATCATATTTTTCGGGAATAAAACACATTCTTCTTTTTATCTAACTGTAAGATACTTCGACGCGTCTAGAAAATTTGGAAAATATTTCGTTTGCAACTTTACCAAGTCCGTTCAGCGCTGCATACCAAGTCATTATGGCTTACAGGGAAAACTGGGAAAACCGGGAATTATCAAGGATTTTGAACAGTTGGGAAATACTCAGGGAAAACACGGAAGATTTGTGCTTCTATCGGGGAAAATTAGCTGTACGTTTATTGAAAGGGAACGAAAGTCACGTTAATGCAGCGGAAGTAACAGAGAGGAATCGTAACGAATTGTCTTTGACGCCGTGTCGTCGGCTGGAGGAGTTGCCAGTGTACAGTCAACGACCGATTTTCCGAACGTACGATTTTTATGACATGCCCAATAATTCGGACGGCTTCACGGCACCACACGCATCCTATAGAGTCAATGTATAAGAACGTATGAAATTTCGGACGCAAGAACCCTTCGCCGTCCGATTTTCCAGACTTTTTGCCGTGACCGAAGCTCCGAAACGGCATTAATAAAAGCCACCACCGCCACTATTTTGATTATCTCACCGCCTCGAACCGGCGCTCTCGCACGCAAATCCGCTGGCAGCCGTAGCCACCAACGCGGCAACGCTAGGCCTAGCTACTTCGACGTTCGCCGCCGTTAGCAATGACGCCGACTAAGCCTCTGTAATCCTCGCCAATGTCTTCGAAGAACGGAAAGCACAACGCGTTGCAGTATGCCGGTTTCCAAAGTAAGCTTCGCCTCAATATAGAAGCGTTACGCGGTGAAGCATACGGAAAGTATTGGGAAACCAGTATGTATTTCTTATTTATTGAAGCGTGCACCAGCCATATCCTGTCACAGCACGAGCCACCTATATGCCTACTATGTGTACTGGCAGGCCTTCAGAGTTTTTTCGCACATGCCGGTGGCGATTTGAGCCCATAAGGGCATTAAAAGACATGCATTCATGTTTTCGGAGTGCCCGATTATTCGGAGGTCTTCGCGACCTCTAGGGAGTCTTAAATATAGGACATTGACTGTACAACTGACCAAGAGGATACTTCGAATGAACCGCGGGGTGAAAGCGCGGCGGAAGGAGGATGAGAACAGAAAGGACCGACCCATTGAGAAATGGACGAGAAAGGAAGTGTGCCGCTGCTTCTTTGAAGGAGCTTGAGCTCAAAAAACGCCGAGACGCAGGTATCCGTCATCCAAACCAAAATAAACTCTTTAAAGCAGGGAAATGCAACAATGAGGTGTTGTGCGCGGGCTGAGAGCGTGTCTGGACATTTGAGGTTGAATTTCCAGCTGCTTAGAGAGAATCTCACTTGTGACAAAGTTCGGTCCTCATGCCACTGAGCTTCCTACCAGTTGATAGAAATAGCTCATATTCGAAAATTGCTTCTGCATGCATCTCTTTTTATCCGTGTTTGAAAATGTTCGACTCGATTTGCAATGGCCTTTACCATCTTTTTCGAAGATATTTTATTCACTGTGCATTTTACCAACCCCTCCCTTCTATATTCTTTTTGAATAAACACTACTCCCTACTATTTAAACTGGATTAAGTAGTTTTTTATTTTTGAACATGCTTACTATACAGGGACAGCATCGAGCGACATGGTGTCAGGTTCGTCTTGACATAAGACGAAGTTCTGTGTCACTCAAGAAATTTTGCAAAGGCACTCGGGGAAAGCCTGGAAAATTCAGTGAATTTCAAAATGTCAACTTGGTAGACACCCTGGGTTTAGCAATTTCATACATTCCTTAATGACCGGAGTTTATTTTTGATGACCTGGATAGCTGGTCCCTAGGCCGCCCATTTTCCCGCTGCTCATTAATTAATAAACAACAACAAAGCTTTACGGTTTACCAAGGCTGTTCAAACATGGTCGAATTTCTTTTCTCTCTGTTAGGAATGCCAAAGAAAACTGAACCACAAGCTGCCATTGGATGCCTATCTGCTCAAGCCTGTTCAGAGGATCACAAAGTACCAGCTTCTGCTCAAGGTTAGTCTTAGTTTAATTTTTGGGTCGACGTTCTCGCTTTGTGAATGCCGTAAGTTCGCAGTCAGCGTTTTGAGGAAGAATGCAAAAGGACTTATAACTTGTTCTTGGGCTAGTCGGTTCATACTTAAAGAAATAACAACGGCGTTAATACGACAAACACTGGAATGTGACGGGAAGAACCCTACACTCATATTGGATTTTTCCAACCACAACCAACTTGCGACCAGTTCAGTATAATATATATATATATAGTATATATATATATATGTGTATATATATATATATATATATATATATATATATATATGTGTGTGTGTGTATGTATGTATGTATGTACTAGTCATATCATAAGAAGCCAACTATAACTGACACCAAGGACAACATAGGGGACATCTGCTTAGGGGACATAGGGGACTCTGCTTAATAAATGAAATAAGGAAACGAAGAAATAATGGAAATTAAAGTGGATGAAAAAACAACTTGCCGCAGGTGGGGACTCAACCCACAACCTTCGCATTTCGCGTGCGATGCTCTACCAATTCAGCTACTGCGGTGCTGTTTTCCCATCCACTTTCTTGGGTATTTATGTATCGTAGTAGAACCTTGGGAGTGTTAGCCAGCGCCACCACACACAGACCTATATATATATATATATATATATATATATATATATATATATATATATATATATATATATATATATATATATATATATATATATATATATAAAGTTTCTACAGACTAACCAGTGGATTGTGATCTCTGACAAAGGTGAAGGTTCTTCGCAGTAGGTAGTCCCGAAAATTTGATACCTTGAACACTAGGACGTATGCTTTGTACTGAAGTTGTGAATGGTTCGTTTTTCCGCTTTAGGAAGTCTTCGAGAACGAAAGCCTATTGTCTTTTTAACATTGCCAACGCAATGGGAAAGAACGGCTTCGAGTCCTTTGGGGGACGCATCGCACTCCAGGCAGCGACGAATCGAAGTGCGCAAGCACGTTGAAGTCGCGTGAAAAATTATTCCCGCTGTTGAGAGCCACATCTACAGCGGCGGTCTTTCGTTAGCAAGTCGTAGAGCGGGGAGAACAGACTGGCCAATAATGTGAAGGAACTTCCCACGTGCTTTAGCACGTGGGAAGACGCAAGTAGGAACGCAGTTCCCTCATGTTCTTGGGTGTTGGTGCGTTCATTATAGCATCCACATTCTTAGGAGACTGCAGCCCTCCGGTAGTAATCCTGTGACCGAGGTACGAAACCTCTGACATCCTGAGGGTGCATTTTTTCTTCCATGGCTTGACGTCGTGCTCTCGGAAGCGCTGAATAACAGCCGTCATTGCTCTTCTCTCCTGCCAGAATGACGTCCAAATCCGTGCATACTTTCTGCAAAACATTCCGCACGCTTTGCATTGTACGTTGATATATAGCCGGTGCATACTACACACTAATTGACTGGTGATCACATCAAAATAGTCCTCGACGTATGTTAATGAAGGTCAGCTTTTTTGACTACTCACCTAGGAATACGTGGCTGTAGGCGTCTCTAAGGTCCAATGTGCTGTAAGCGTGGCCTTCGTGCAGCGCTGTAAGAAGGTCGATTGACTACAAGGAGCGGGTACTGCTCTGTCGCACAGACGGCGTTTACAGTTGGCTTGTAATCGCCACGCAATCGAACTGATCCGTCTTTCCTCATTACTGGGACTATCGGCGTCGATCACTCCTAGTGAGCCACAGGGGACAGTGCTCCCGATTATACAAGCCTGTCCAGCTCGTCAGAAATGTTTTCTCTCATCGTGTGGTGCTGCAGACAATGTATCGCTACAAATAATTTTTTTCTGCTTCTCATTGCATACGGAACGGGCCTGCCTTTGTAAAATTTAACATCATCCTCCTTCGCGTGCAGGTGCACGGTAGGAACCTTGAAAAGACCCATTTCAGACCCAAACATCCTCGTACTCAGACAGGATCGCTTGCAAGTTTTGCCATTCTGTATTTTTTCACTTAAGAAATTCTTTTTCCTTAACGCCTGACATACTTAAAACCGCGGTACCTTCACTGTTCATTGCTCGGATAATATCGCGGCTGCACGGTCCGGAGTCGCGAACTACGGTCAGTGACGCCGTGACAGTCGTGCCGAAGTACAAAACTTGAAACGTGTGCTTCCCAGCGGACCAAAGCAGCATGACAGTTTCAAGCTGGATTTTTCAAGTCTGGGCCAGCTTGTGTTGTGTTGGCGGTAGACGTCCCAGGACACCACGCGCACGGGTGGACCGGTGCCAATTTACATCATGATGTCGACTTCGCACTAGCAAAAGCTGCGTCGTACCAGGCTTACGAGTCCTTTGTCGGCCCTTGGATCCGGCTAAAGTGCGTACAACTTCGTGGAAACCTCGGTCTCGGTAATTTCGATTGAGGCGCTGCTCAACGCAAAGTACTGCTGCGGACGGTTTCCTTTAGCACGAGACACGGACGCTAGGTGCCCCTTTTTTGTACAGTAGAAACACATGGCGTGCTGTGTTCGCGGCTTCACTGTGATCGCGGCTTCAACACCGGAGACAGGCTTTAGACGATCCACTCGTCTAGACGACTACTCATTTTTCATGTCAGTCGTCTGTCCTTGGCTAAACTGTGTAGGTCCGGCTCCTGCTCCGTTTACATCGACTTCACAAGCAAGACACTCTGAACTGCGGCCTACGGCACAAGAACGGTGTTTTCTGCCTCCTGCAAGGTCAAGTTCGGGCGGGAATGGAGGGCCTTCTGCACGTCACTGCTGTGAATTCCGCACACTATCCGCTCACATAGCAGACGGTTCAGCATGCTCTCGAAGTTGCACTTATCATGACATCATGACACACGTGGTGTTTCCTTTTCTGGTTATCACTTTCACTTTGCAACACACACACACACGCAGACGCGCGCACACACACGCACACACATACAGACACATGCACATATACATACATACATACATACACACACACACACACACATATATATATATATATATATATACGCACGTACACACACACACATACGCACATATATATATATATATATATATATATATATATATATATATATATATATATATATATATATATAAGAATATGCTGGTATCCCACGTTTGGACGGAATGATATCTTTACTAACGTTTCGGGCGTGGCATGGTGGCAAGCTTAGTAAAACAATCAATAGAATTGTTCTCTTGGTATTGTCATAATCCGTTTTATACTCGTATTTATATCCAATGTAGCGACTAGCCTTCTGAAGTAGTTTTTCATTGCAATGAACTAACGAAATTTGTTTGCTTGTATGCCTGCTTAATGTTCTTCTTCGCCCTGGATGTTCGAGTGTTGCAACCAGTGTGTCGAACCGACAAAAATAACATTTTTGGTTCTGATTCGAGTTCAGCGAGCCCTGATTTAGTTCCGATTCAATTCAGGTCTGGAGAAATAAAAAAAGACTATAGCGGTTGATGAAACATTTCACAACACTTAACCGGTTCACGAACTAAGCTTTATCGTGCTGTATGGCGGCATGCTGCACAATGCTATCGACTTGTTCACATGACGATTACGCAAGAGTTGTCAGGAAGTGGGAAAAAATGAGCTCTCTGGCACATTGGAGACAGGAATCGGTGTTTTCACATAAATAACGGTGAAGTTTAATGTTGTAGAACTACAGCAGCAATACACATGAGAACGATTATCTTAGGCAGTATCGTCGCAAAGCGTGCGGCGCACGGTACGAGACCTCAACCTCCCTGCACTACACCCTTTTCCCGCGTTTTATTTTATTGCCATCCATATCCATGGGCAAAATGGTAGAAATTTACTGCGGTCTTCGAACAGCAAGATTTTCTTATCGAATCGACTACGAATATTCGAGAAAAATGACCGTCGAACATCAAATCGATTATCGCATATTTCCAATTTAAGAAAGAAGTTACTTGAACAGTTTCGTGGATTTTGTTGCTGAACAAAAAGCGTGTTTACATAACTTGATACATGTACACCATGATACTGTATGATCACATCAGGTTAACGATGACACAGAAAGTAAAGAAAAAGGAACAGCACGTCCAAAATGCATGTAGTAAATTTTAGTGCCCGTTGAAAAACCTAAGTCGCAACACTACACTGCCTCGGATCGTATTGAAGGAATCCAAACATGTTGGGATTGTTTAAACAATGAATTGCGTTGCCTAAATCGAGACAGTGAATTCATAGGCTGCCTAAGACTAGAAATACTTACCAACAGCTGGCAGCTATTGAGCATAGGTCACCTCCTCCGCGTGTTTCTTCAGGAACGCTCTCGTATTTGCAACCACTGGGGTGGTGCTGAAACAGAACAATTTGCATGAGTCTGCAAGTGCCGATAAAGAACGCATATCGTACCCCGGGAATGATTCACAGAAATTGAAAAGCGTTGTATGCTCTGCTTGGAGGTGCCAAACGTGCGTTGAACCATATTCAAAAAAAGAAACGAAAACGATCAACAGAAAAAGTCAAAAAGAAGAAGTTCCTGCGCCTTTTACAGCCCTTGTCACCGTGCTTTGACAGGATGACGATATTCATTAGCGATCGCAGTGTTGCTGTTACAAGAAGCCGGGATGATGAACTACTTGGTTTTCCATTTAAAGTATACAGTATTTCTTGCTTTCCGCGTGTCCTGACGTGCGCGTTTTACGGTTATCAAGTAATATTAGCGAGTGGGCCTAACAGCTCAATTTTAGACCTTCAACGGAAAAGTGGATTCTGCGGTGCCCTTGAAAGAATGTTTCAGTTGCGGAACACATCTGGCATGGTCGCGTTCAGATGGGCATGCGTCTCTGCCTAGGTGGCTGCACTCAGTTACCAACACACACTTTTACATACACATCGTACCAGCACCAGCACACATTCTCGCACATAACATTATTATTGAGTCGTAACGATTTGCTCGAGGGGTACGCCTTCTGAAAAAGTAATAATTTCGAACAATCCTTTATCTATTAAGCACCTGTTTGAACCCTACATGCTTGAACTATTTCGTGCCATACCGTTAACCATTATTATTGTTATTTATTTATGGTTCGGGTTCAAGTGTACGCTCTCAGAATATCGGTTCAGGTTCAGCTACGGCTAGAATTCCAGTTTGGGGACGGTTTTCGGTTCGGTTTGGTTCAAAACCCTTGTTGTAAACTGATTTGCTAAACATTAGTACACCTCGTAAAGGAGGAACCGCAACATGACAAAAAACCGTCCAATGCACAACAGATAGTATGCAGTATTAAGGGGCAGGGCAGTCAGGACGAGCTGCAAGAAGGGCCTAACCTAGCTCTCAAGGGCACTTTCAGCAACTGTATTCTGCTCTTATATGATCACGTGTCGTATTATGAAACGACCAATTGGTCAAGAAAACTGGTTATGGGTGCTTTTTTTATTTTGTGAAGGAACCTAGGCTACATATGCGTGATGATTGCTTTATGTACAAAAATAATTTAACTTATTCTATTTGTCTTTATTTTTAGTCGCAAATCATTATTCGTTGCCCTCGGACTAGGTAGTGGCAATGTGACATGGATTCATTGCGACTTCTCTTTCAATTCCAGGATCTCCTTAAGTATTCCGAAGGTTCCGGGGAACAGTACGAGCTACAAGAAGCTGTGAACACTATGCTCGATGTGCTTAAGCATGTAAACGACAGTATGCACCAAGTTTCAATAACTGGCTTCCACGTGAGTATGCACAATATGTTGCATGTACTGTCAAGTGATGATCACAGCATGGGATAACGTAGCAGGTACAAATATATTTATTATGGTCGGTGTGTATATATCAGGAACTGAAGTAACAATAATGTGGTTGGTCACATACAAATAGGTTTACATACAAATAGGTTAGTTACAATATAAATGGAGGCCTGTCTGCTGAGTTAGTTTCTTAAATCAATAGGCAAAAGTTAAATATGATAGCAATACATCCTCTCTCGAAGCTGTTACTTCCCGAGTGTCAGCAATAATCTTAACAGCAGTGAACAGGGCAGTTGAGACTAAGAGAGAAGTACTGAAGCTCCCAACCTTTCGCCACATGTGTAAGTAAAAAACGCAGTATCGTTGCTGATTTGTAACAAAAGTGGTTTTCAGAAGTGGCTGGTTACCAAAGGATTCCGGCGTCGGTTTATCGGTGTAGATGTGTAGAGCTAGGAAAGAAACAGACTCGGCGGAATGACGTCACTGTCTTCTCTCATTGCCTTGGTGATGTGATTGTGGCCACGTCATGGTCACTTGTGACGTAGCAAACAGCAATGTTCTGTGCAGGAATGGCAGCCAATTCTGTCCCTTGCGGACACTACCACGTGTTTCTCAATAATTTGAGCTGAAAAAAACGCAGCGTGATGGGATGACAGTTAATAAGAGCACGATGTTATTTTGACGGCATTAAGAAAGAACAATCTGATGAATCGGCCTTTTGGCGTTAGTCGGAAGATCAAAGAGCGGTAGCCATTTGGAGCGGGGTGTCAGGTTTAACGGTATAACTAGTGGAAGTAAGGGAGACGGGATGATAGCACAAGTTGGTGCGTGAATAGCCAAGTGGTACTTCACAGTAAACTATACGGCTATCGTCACTAAAACAGAAATGGAATTAAAACATAAAAGAGAGTCAAGGTGCTGCAAACGATGAGATGTGCAGGGTAAAAAGTACATTTCGTGTAGAATGTGTGCGCCTGCTCAAGTAACTGAAGACGAGTTAATAGGCAACAACAAGAAAAGTGGCCATTCACTTATGACTACGGGATAAATAGTAGCATTGCACTTATTTTCTTTCCTTAACCCGTGTGCAAAAAAACAACAACAAAAGGGTAAATGTTCTACCAGGAAGTCAATGCATAACCCTGGCGGTGCAACGGTTGCATAACCCACACAGTCACGGTAAACACATTTGTTCCGCAACTTGTATTTGCCACTTCTGTCCCGTGGAGACAAGGGACATACGGTCAGCATTTAGTTGAGGGTAAACTGAACCTTCTGCTTACCCAAAATGGGGCTTCTTTTCAATTAAGGTGTGCAGGGCGTTGTTACAAGCGACCACTTTACTGAAGAAACTGCGGTGTTGAAGGAAGACATTGCAGACATAGACAAAGATGAGCAAATCAATAAAATGTTGACGTCTCGGAGCCCACATGGCAGCCTGGTTCCCAATGAAGCGGTAACAGCTAAGAAGCGAGTCTATACATCGTCGACCACATGTTGGTGGTTCAGAACGCAGGTCCGGTCAAGATTTCCGTCATTCTGGTTCAAAGTTCGTGGAGCTGCGTAGATATTTAGCGACTCGAAATAAAGCCACTTATACACGCTTCTTTCTCTTCCAAGGACACGTGTGCTGTCCTAGCCTCTCTCCTGGCCCGTGGTGTCAGCATTTGCCACAAAGGCTCTGGTAGTCACCCGGTGCTTATTAACGTCGTTGCGATGCTCCTTGAGTCTTCTTTTAAAGTTCGTTTCAAAGTTCACGGCTAGCCAATTATGAAATGAACAGATGGTGGCCATTCAAATTGTCTACGCAATTTCTAGTCGACCACCGAGGTTAACCGCGTGGTTCTGGTGGCGCCACATGCTATGGTCACAATATGCTGCTCAACATTTAATGTTCTGCTGTATCACCTGATAGTGATGTGTACGCCTTGAGTAAACGAGCATCGTAGTGGTTGCATATTTTTATTCGGTACGAAATGGACGTTACAAATGAGATCGATAGAATTCCGATGGTGAATTTCGCGTGCTGTGAATGCACAAAGGCAAAGATGCTTTCCCACACAAATAGTGTCACAATGACAAAGCTACAATCGCAGGATGATTGCATCGGCTGTGGGGATGCGCGACCCTCGCGCCTCCCCTGATGTTTTTCCCGCATAGCGCGTCTCCTGTAGTGCGGCTTCGCCGCACATGCGGCGGTCGGAATGGTACAGGCGCAGTCCGAGAGATGGCGCGAGTGTTGCGCGTCTAACGCCGCGAGGTTACTTGGGCGCCGAAAGGAAGGCGCTTGCTCTCTTGGGTTCGAGGCAGCAGGCCGCACGGACCTGCCGCGCGTGCAGCGCCGCTCTTGCCCGGCCGGTCGGCGCGCGGCGGGGGACGTCTCCCGCGAGCGCGCGGCGACCGATGCATCTGCGAGACCGCCTCGCGTGGCCGCCTTCGAACGCGCCACGATTCGCGTGACTATACACGCGAACGACCAGGCGTTGGGATCCAGCATGGAGCGAACATATTCGCTCGCGAGGACGCGGTGAGTCGGACTTCTAGATTTGTCGCGCGCCCATCGGCATGTTTTGTGGATAGCAACTCGGCTAGCAGACATTGATGTATGAAAGGTGCAATAAATGCCCTTGTGATTGTTTGCACTACTGTGTTGTCGTTCCTTTGTCCCAAGAGTACGGTGTGAGAACCCCATCGCAGACCCCACACGGCAAAGTTAAACTCCTGGCGAAGCTACTTGCTTAGGGCAATTGCATCTGCAACGCGCAGACTTATTTGCTTTATACGAAATACTGTCACTGCATCGCTACAACAAAGTTGCAACTGAACACTGATATTATTAAGTCATAACTTTCTCCCGTCATAGTATCACATACGAAGTGTTTTACTTGTGTCATGTGGAGGGCAACATGTCGCAGGGCCCGAACATCAATGCTTTCAATTTTGTAAATGCACTTTGTTGTTGAATCTAAATGCAGTGTCTTGACTGCATTATGACGACGCTTCTTTTTTATTCGGCGCTTTAGGGGAGCCTCGCTGACTACGGAAAGTTGCTTTTGCAAGGCATGTTCAACGTCTGGATGGAGAAGAAGAAAAAGGAGCGTATGAGGGAACTGCGGTTCAAGCCCAGCCAGCGCTACATCTTCCTCTATGAGCACCTTGTTCTTTTCACCAAGAAGTACGGCCGAGATGACAACCCCAGCTATGCATTCAAGAACGCACTGAAGGTTCGCGTAGAGCTTTTTGTATTCTTTTTCTTGCACGGTGTTCACAGGCTAACCCCCATACAGCGAATCCACATAAAGGGTTCGATATAGACACGCGAAACTTGCTGATTTATACTGATGTAAAGTAACGTGCTCATAACTAACTGAATATCGGATATATGGAACTCGAGGCGTCCGCTGCAAGCGCTATAAAGCCGCTTGCATGACACGAAAGCAGAGCAAAAGGGAATTCTTTTATTATCTTATTTCTCTTTATCCAGCATGCGTGCGAGAATACTTGGAAGCTTGCCAAAAGCGTAATGGAAGCGTATCGAAGCGATATTGTATCAAGTTGTCATTCTTAGTGACGATGAGAAAACATTCAAAGCGCGTGCTGAAGTTGCTGCCTGCTCCACATAGTTTCGTTTTTCAAGAAAGGAATTATTTCATTGCTTTTCTGATCCATTGAAGGCAACAAATCTATGTATAACAAATTCATCACAAAAGTTTGCTTAAGTTCAATATAGGCGAGCTTGGTTATACCGAGTCGCTCGATATATCGAACTATATATATATATATATATACATATTTAGTGCATAAGCATTCTCGCTCTAACCAAGTTCGACTGTATTCCTTATTTGTCTGTGCGTGAAGGATTTAAAGCCTCCCAACTCATTTTGTCGTTCAAGTTCGGCATAATCAAATCTTCGGCGAAGGCTATAAACTGCGTTATTATGGGCCATTTCTTCGAAGGAGGAATTTCGCGAATGCCACTTCCAGCGAGAGATGACTGACTAAGCTGGATGAAATGAATGTCACGAAAAGAGTGGTACAACTCTCAAAAGCATTACTTTCACGACTTATTGACTATGCTGACAGAATACCCTTTGTTCCATTGAGCAGACATACGATGTTACGTCATGAAAAATAAAATGCCGGTGAAAGTGGTTAATCGAGTCTACAGCGTGGAAAATTAGGCGCAGGTAATAAAGAAGCCCACATAGGTGCTTCAGCTGCAACTGTATACGGCGTAATTTAGAAAACTGTGAAGGCGACATAATTTGTTAACTCTTCGAAACTTTGATTCAAACTCTATACGCAATGTTTCGTGGTTCTTGCGCAGACTTGGGCGCATGTTTAAAAAGGTGTATTAAGAAAATCCCGCTTGTACTTACCCGGCTTCCGATGACGTAACACAAGCCAATCATGAACGAGCTGCAGGTGATATTTATTACACTGGGTATTACCGAAGCAGTTCGTCGTTTTCAGCTTTTTTGTGCTTTATTACATCGGCTCAGCTAGCAAACTCCGCAGAATTTATGTAGAAGAGGAGATGCCTGCACGGGAAATATTGGACGCATGGCTCGTTGCTAGAGGGAAACTTCTCCTTATTGCATGTAGGAAGTTGTCGCCAGGAGTCAACTGTATTTTCTGGACCCCAAGGAAGACGTCAGCTAAAAGATTAATTCGTCCTAGCGCGTACGCATCAAGCATCACGTGCGCGTCTCTGACGCCGAGGCTTATTATGCCGCTAGCAATTTACGTGCCGCTGGGGAGTGCAGGGAAATTCACAGTGCGGACTGTACACCACAGGAGAGCGTACTCAAAAGTCGCCTTGCTGAGTTTCGTATGAAACTATCGATGAACGTACTACTTGTGATGACTGGTAGTGCAACTTGTTTATCCTTGCAGATTCGGGAAGCGTCACAGCTAGAAAGATGGTACAAGTAGGCTTCGTAAGAAATGAAACTAAATACGACTGTGTTGAATTTCTCCATGTTCAACAGTGATACGACGGTATAAACTGCGTGTTATTGATTCGTGGCTTACGGCAGTTCATGGCAGCGCCGATGAATTTGCCAACCGTCTTCTCTTTTTCACCATTCTATAACTAAATTGGAACATTGCACCATAAAACAAATGAGTTCAATGGAAGCGCACAAGGTAGAATAAAGTTCATGAAAGGGAAAAAACTGTTATCCACCGGAATTTAGCCTGTAGCTACAAAGGAAACCCATACCGGTTTCCCAGAACGAAAGTTTCGCAATTAAAGTAAAATTCTTCCTGATCCAGGGTTTGAACGCGGTGCCAACGCGTTTCCGTAATGGTTGTTGACTTTACCATCTGAGCTAACCAGGAGCCTAGCAGATGGCAGAGCGCGACCGAATATATTGACAACTGGTAGCACAAGGAATGTGGCAAATCACTTCTGCGGAATCCCGCAAGGTGGACGGAGGTTCATGAAAAAGAAAATTAAAAATTGTCGTTTGCCCTATTCTAGCAAAATCTACAAAAACAAGCCCTCTACAGAGGGGTTTCTGTGTAGTTTCTGCTACAACATGGTGCATGAAAATTTTTCATATAAGGGTCTGCGCCATTGAGTAAAGGAGCATTAGTGATTTGATATACAACATGCTTCCGAAATGGATATTCCTTTTAATATTCATTTATTTATCGTAAATTGTACTGTTATTCCATTAACCAGAAATTGAAGTGAGGAAAAAAAAGCACGCTTAACATCGTGAGTGGCACCAAAAGTGCCATGAGATCGGTAGCCAATTTTCTTGACACCTCGCAGCAGTACACTTATGACTAATATTCTCTACATTGAGCACGTACGCTAGAAACGTTTACGCTCTCAGTCTGGGAAGGGAACGCTTCACTGATGCTTTCACTGAGTTTCGAGCATCGAGGCAGCTTTCGATAAGCAAGTTAAGAATGTTTCACTGACAAAGAATTGAAGTCTGGATATCTTTTTCTTGTTAGGATCGTCCAACTGGGCTGACTTAGGCGAGTGTTTAGCCAGGCATCAAACTGTTAGTACTATTCGAGAATTTTCATGTATACAGCATACTGTTGCGCTTAACTTTGTCCTCTTTCCTTAGACATCGCAGATAGGCTTGACGGAGAACTTCAAGGGTTCCAGGGGAGACAAGAGAAAGTTCGAAGTGTGGCTGCATGGGAGGACACAGGTGTTCATAATTCAGGTACAATGTTTTGATGAAATGAACTTGAGTTTTAGTTTTCGGCAGTCTTCAGAAATACTTCGCTAGATAAGCATTGACATGGCGTCGTATTGATAACTTATTAACCCTCTTTATTCACGAATGCATTTGACATGCAAGGCATGCGATATGAAAACTTAGTTGTTCGTAACACTATTTATATTTTCCTCAAAATGTGCTGCCGTTTGCGTTTATTGATGTATTAGCGAAAAGGCTGCTACAGTGATTTGGGCGTGGCACTTTCGTGACTCATACATAGTCATTTCTCATCTCACGAGAAGGCTGTCGAAGTGTTGGCTGAGTTTGGTCAAGATAACCGACGCTGTATTGCTCGTTTTTTGCACATTTTCTTATTTTCGAAATTTCAGGCGCCCTCGACCGAGTGCAAGGATTTGTGGGTGAAGAATATCAAGCAAGTTTTGTTGCAGCAGTTCGAACTCTTGAAAGGTGAGTGACCGTCCGAGTTGAGGGTCCGAGCCATTCGCTGACTCGTATTCTTGTTTATCAACGCAGATGAGAGCAAGCGCCAGCACTACGAGAAGTACGAGCAGCTGAATGGGGTTAAGCCACAGTCTCCGAGGTAAATACGTAAACCTGCACTGTACCTTCGCTTGACGGCTCTACGGCCACAAACCTAACCGCTTTTTTTTTTGTTTTACGTATGCAATGTTCTTCAGAAGCATACTGTTCACTGAAGTGGCTCTCAGGTACTCAGTAAAAATCACAATAAGCTTTGTTACCAAAATGTAAGTTCCACAGCTGGAAATTCAAGTCACAGCGTAAGCACTGTGCTAGAAGGGGAGGGGGGGGGGCGATGGCAGGCAGACATGCTCACTGGGCCACAAAAAAAATTGTTGGAGAGCCGCGCCATACACGGGTACTTTTGGTTACAAAAGTGGCCAACAATGACCGTTTCCGGAATGATATGGTCGAGATGGACGTAAAATCTCTGGTTAAAATGAAATCGCCACGGAACGGTGTGCATTAGATCACACCGCCGCCTTGATCTGGCATTTATCCGCGAGGCACGCGTATAATAACCCCGAGAAGCGCTGCACACACTCGCGAGTCGTAATTTAACCACCTCTGCATTATGTAGGTCCCCAAAGACAACAACGTTCTCAATGACAGTGCGACAATGCCGTGAAATGTCGTAGCACTTGAACGTATAAGGGGTTGCAGCAAGTACGGACGCGCGAGCAAAAAAGAAGAAACGGACAAGACAAAGCTGGACTTACAAATGAAGTTTATTGGGAAAACATTCCGCAAATCTTCACCACGTATGCGCATGCAACCAAGAACAATAACAAGGTTTATAGTAAAAAATCAACAAAAGATATACACGTACCCAAAAGTCTAGTCACACCCCTTCCCGACAAGTGCACCAACACTTGGATTAACATGACAAATTTAAACATTGAAGTTCTTTATCGTTGAAGTGGACCGAAGGTTCACTCACACATGTATGCGCGCCCAACGTAGCACTTGTAAGTTGTCACTGCAACTGCCACTGCTACCCCGCGCACTGGTGGTTGATGGCACCCGTCTTCTCTGCGCGTCGCAGCGGCCGAGCGCGGCACACCATCAGCGGCATGAGCTGGGAGAGCCGGCGCGTGGCGGACAACAACAACCACAGCCGCAGCGAGTGCCAGCGGGTGAGCCGCGTGCTGGGCCGCCGGGCGACCTTCCCGGCCCTGCGCAGTTACGGCGCCAACGGCGAGCTGTCCGACCACGAGGACGGCTGGTCCACCGACGACCTCTCGCAGAGCGAGGACGACGACGACGACGGGGACATCTTCGTCAACACTGAGGTAACGCCGGTCGCAACCCAGTTACCAGAGGGCGATGTGTAGCGGCCTCTAAATGGGTTCCACAACGTTGCATTGCCGACGAGGGCGTGTAAGAAGCCTTGCTGTGTTCTACACTAACATGGTCCCGGAGCGGAAGCCATAGCCGGTGTCAACCAATCGTGTGCATGGTCATGCGAGTGTATACGTGTACCCTTGTGAACCATCTCTGGCCAACTGTGTTAGAACATTGCTCACGGGTACTCAGAAATCAAGAGCACGTCTCTTAGCTTTCACTGAGGTGCCATATATGGTCGCGAAAAACGCACTAACATCCAAAGTCGGTGGTAGCGGGAGGAAGAGTAGCACGCGAACGTTTTTGGTAGAACTGGAAAAGGGAGCACACAAACGAAAAATGGGGCAGGCAATCTCCCCCCTGCCCGTCGTTGCACCATCGGGCGCTGTGTTGCAGATGGCCAAGTGGTTGAGAGAGAGAGAGAAAGTGAGAGAGGCGAAGAAAAGACAGGGAAGTTCACTATAGATTAACTCCGGTTGGCTACCATGTACCGGGGGATGGGCAAAGGGAAGCGGCTGAGCATTCACCGCGTATGTGTGAGGTAGATACAGGGTTCAAATACGGGTGCCACCGGAGCCGCAATGTTCTTTCTAATGAGTAGAGGTGTCCCTCAGTCTGGTTAAACAAAATAAATACAGAAGGAAAGTCCGATAATTCAAGCGTTTCATTGTACATGCGCAACTGCCACGTATTGTCATTAAAATTGGTTGTGTGTTTTCCTCGAATTTCTGTACCTACCAAGATTGTGAACGAAGCACGTGCGCATTTACCTTTCCTTTCTACGACATGAAACGCTTATCACATCTGCTTAGTGTGCCTGTTTATTTGCGTCTCACCACGCAAACTGTCACGTAGGTTAGGGTGCATTATTCGACAGCCTAACTCAATGCGTGTCTCTGTCTGTTCTCATTGCTGCGGAGCATATTGAGAAAATGCGATATTAGTTGAGTTGCCCTGCGTGGCGTTTTCTCGCAGTATATCTCCGTTTGTATTTCTTTTTCAATTCGGAGTTTTTGCCACAATGCAAATTAAGGCAATAAAGAAAAGAGTTCAGCTCTGCATAGCGCAATATTGTTAGCGGTAATCAGACCTCGCCATCTTATAACTTCTTGGTCACACAAGAGGCCGTTAATAGCTTTCTTGTACATCCGGCGTCTATCTGGCCTTACCATCTCCATCCCGATGGCATGCATGCCAGAGCACAGCAAATCAGGTATCGAACATCTGCCGTAGTTTCGGGGGAGCAAGGCGCTTCATACAAGTTTATAATGTGAAGCATTCTTCTTTGAATGCAGGCGCTTATTTGAGGGTGCGCAGGGTATCTCGCCCCCGTTTTGGTGGGCTGATCCCAGTGATAGTCTATCTAGAATTCACAGATGCGACAGGGTATGTGCACTGGAAATGGGCCCCTGTGCCCACTGCGTGTGTGCCACTGGGTTTTAGTGCGCTCTGAATCTCGTATCTATCCATTAGAAACATACTGCCCTACTTATAATAAATGTCAACACTACAACGTATAATCTCTGCATAACTGTTCGCTACGCAACAATTACGTTATTCAAACAACCATTAACGACAAATCACGAATGCTTCGCATTGCGTGGACGTCAACTACACTTGTCTGCCAAATGTTTTGCTCTCGCCAGGAAAAAATGCCATCCACCCGATAGCAGCCTATACGGCTACTCTCGGCTATCTGCTATCCGTATCCAGGCTCAAATATCCTTGTCATTCTCTGCACCGTGCAGGTCGGTGGAAGCTACGTGGCACTGGGAGACTACGAAGCTGTGGACGTGGGCGAGGCGTCACTGGTCGAGGGCCAGCCCGTGCAGGTGCTGCGCGTGGGCTGCGCCGGCTGGTGGTACGTGCGCTGCCTGGGAGGCGGCGGCCGCGAAGGCTGGGTGCCCGCCGCCTATTTGGGACCCAGCGGCCGGGTGCACCACACTGCCCGTTCGTCGCCCTCCGTCAGCAGTCAAGGTGAGTAGCGCGGTGAAAGCGTGCCGCGGGTGTCAGTTTTTTTTTCGTTTTTTTTTCTGCAAGGACGTCCTTGCGAAGGTAGTCGGAGCGCTCATCTGCGTACTAAAGACTCGCTTGTAGACGCCATTTTGAGTTTTCGCTGGATCGCTAAGCCTGAGTATGGTCACCACCTCCGTTTCAGCGACTCATCTATAGGGTATTACTGTTTGGTTTAACTCGGAAAGCTAGTCATCATGTCAATCAATGTCAGCCAGGAAAGAGTGGCGTGCAATACTTACGGGACCTTGGTACTGACAGAAGCAGCAGCGTGCTGTGCTATGTGCTCTCTCTTCTCCATCTTTCATCGCCCCCATCCCTCTCCCAGGTGTAGGATAGCAAACCGGTTAAGCTAAACTGCTTAACCTCCCCGCCTTTCCTTCTCCAATTTTTCCTTCCTTCCTTCCTTCCTTGAGTACTTAACCAGATTGTTAAATTTGCGAATCGCACACAGAATGATGTTTTCGACGCAAGCTTCATCCTATAGCAACAAACTTTTATTTACTATCAGGCTTGTGGAAGTTACAATTGCATTAAGATACACTACGTCAGTTCTTTATCGCAGGTTTCATGCCCATGGAAAGGTTTTTATTCTTGCCGCTGGAAGCCTGTTGGCGGTGTTAAACTTCGTAGTACAGGTCTTGCCAGCACGTTGGCAACCTTGCGATGCTTCACGCCTTTGATTTATGTATCTCCCTCCCTTTGTTTCGCTTTTCAGATTCGGGCACTGGAGGCCTTCACCATGCCATCAGCCGCATCAGCATGGCCAGCAACCTGAGCAGTACTAGTCTCGATGGGGGCATGTGAATTGACTGACACCATGCGCTGTAAATAATGTACAGGGAGAGAACGCAGAGCTGCAGCTGCTATTGAGAACTTATTGTGACTTTGCCCACATACAAAAGGGTTCTTTTGCCGTCGCTTTTGGGCGCCACCGCATTCCAAAGAAATTCACAGCATTGTTCACACCGTCTCTTTTAGCATTTGCGGAAGCTTCAACCATTCGCTCCGAGAGTTTGGCAGCAATGTGCCC
This sequence comes from Dermacentor albipictus, assembly GCF_038994185.2. Lineage (NCBI taxonomy): Eukaryota > Metazoa > Arthropoda > Arachnida > Ixodida > Ixodidae > Dermacentor > Dermacentor albipictus. The sequence continues at coordinate 393,422,475 of NC_091821.1, forward strand.
TCGCTTACGAAAATATTATGTACAAAGTGCGTGAAAAGACATGTACAGTGAGAAAGAGAGAGGAAGTTACAGGAGGAATCTTACGTTGTGTTTGTTTCTTCTTTTCTTTTCTCGTTTATGTTGTGATGCGGCAACTATATTTAGTAACGATACCAAATAGTAGATATCAGGTAACTGCTTTGCGATTTTGCCCGATTGTATACCTCAGTCGTACTTTCTTGTGATTATACGCGACGCTGTGCGGTGTGCACAGCAAACGCACGCAAGTTCTCTTGTACTCCAGAGCTTTTTGTAGCGTAGCTACCTGAACACGTGCTTCAGTTTTCGTGTAAACCATCTTTTCAGCTTCGAGGCTGCGAATGGTCACAAAACAAAGTAAATACACTACTGACTGGAACTTCCCCTGAACATCTGAAGCCGAATTAGGTGACTGGCGGTTTTTATTTTCCTGTCAGAACGTTCGCAATCTTTGCTTGCCTTTGGCACATTTGGCCTTCGTGTCCTTGCAGTATCTTCTGTCATGTTCCTTAACCCCTACGACCGAATATACGTGCAGTCTGACCGTAGGACCCTGGACCCTGGGTAATATCGAAGATCTATCGCGAAGGTATACGTGTCATGCAGCATTTCACCAAAGATATACAAGTAAGCTTCAACTCGGAGCTTGCACTAGAGTAGACGCTTTTCCGCATTATCTTTCGAGATAATTACCGATCGCGATTGTTTCACCGTGTGATAGTGATAACCGTCATGGTGGCTTCATCAGAATGTCTTCTTTTGCGGCAAGGATTGTGCACTCTCGTTAAGGGAACTAGGCGATCCTAACTGTGTGATGTCATGATACCTCAAATAAGTTTACTGCTTCGTGCATTTAATTCGTGGCATGGCGACACGTGTACTTGACCAAAATGACGTGCCCTTCATCACTGTACATATATACTCACGCGAGAAAAAGTTTGGTGTTCTTCTTTTTATGAGTTACGTTTCGTCCGTGCTCGTAGATCAGAATGCCAGTGGAATTTGTGAGTGTGTGGTCGCGTGATGTCCCTAAGGTTTCTGCTGTTTCCCGGTGTTGCTTTGGATCTTAGATAAGCGTTTGGTGTAAGTGTACGCTGAACAGTCGTCGCACGGTGCCCGAGTTGTTCACTGGCACCTGCAATGCTTGGCTTTGTTCTCCCCACTAACGTGACTCACTGTGTATTTGATAGCGTTTTTTCATACTCTTTCGTACTTTATTACACGACGTACAGACCGTTAATTTTAGGACAAGCTTTACCGTGCGATTCCTACGACAACGGCTTGGCGTTTTTTCAACTCGTTCTTGTTTTTCGCCTCGCTGACGCGTATGTACATACTGCGGAGAACGATATCTGCCAGCGTCGCGGGATTCTACAAGCCTGCCTTGTATAACAACTTTTCTCGGCGCCTGGAGCAGACTTTCCTTGTAGAACCAACAACAATAAGCATATGCCGTCTACCAAAGATTTATTGCATTGCAGAGCTTTGCAAATGAGTTCAAAGTACTCTGTAACCAAGGGCAACGAAAGTGTAACTATGCTGAAATCTATAGCTTCCTGATGCGAGAGAGCGGAGCCTCGTCGCGTCTTTGTCGTCTTTTTTTTTCTCTTTTTTTTTTCCGGCACACTGTGGCGCCACGCAAGAAACTTAGTCGTTCCAAAGTTGCGTTCCACCGCTCAACTGCTCTTGCAGCCCTTTGTTGCTGTTGCAGCCACTACCAAGACTGCATCGCAGAAAAAAAAAAAGTTCAATGCCGAACGCCGTGCTACAGGAATGTGTGCCTTCAACTTTGACTGACAAGCTGAATGACTGGGGCCGTGACATAGAGAGAGAGAGTGAGAGAGAGAGAGAAAAGTAGATAGAAGTGGTATTTCCTTTTTCTTAAGGTACATCGACATCATGCCCAACGGAAGTGGAATTGCGAGATGATACGAAACGGGGAATGCTCTTTTTTTTTCTGCACATGTTCGGGTGGAAGCGGTAGGCTTTAATTTTTTGAAGCTGGTGAGACGTTCTCCTCACTGTGCTGCCAAAGCCTTAACCGAGTTTCTTTCACGAAAGAGTGCGCTTGCAAACGCGCTATCGCCGTTTGAAACGCACCAGCTTTTCTATTTCTTTCTTTCTTTCTTTCTTTCTTCCACGCCACACGTCTTCCACAGATCGGGCTTGCGCCATATGGCATCGCAGGCATGGGCCGCGGCCTTGGACAAAATGCCCTCACGGCACTGCAAAATTTCTTATCCCTTCGCTGTACAACAGAGGACGCAAAAGAAAGGAGGGATTGCCGGCGCTGACTGTTCTGTGTGGCGTACGTTGTATGACATGGAAGGCCCGTCAATCGACGTTAGCGTCGTGTCTTTGGAAAGCGCCAGGACTACCTAATGTGGTGATAATCGCGTCTCTTAGGCTTCGTATAACTGCTTTTCAGATTTCAGCTATATTTGCTGCAAGCAATATTGCCGTTCGTATTGGCAAATGTGGCTCCTCAATCGTGAAAACCCATAAAAATGTCTAATGTGCAACACTACTCTCATGGCCAGTAGTCTCGCATGTCGTATTATAATTTCGCATGTAATGTATGAAATATCACCATTTGAGAGCGTTGAATATGGCCGTCATAGCGCATATGCGGGTTTTAGTAAGAGATATGGAGACGAACGCAATATCTTGCAAATGATAGTCCACATGGTCTTATGGTGCTTGAAGGGCATGCTGTGGAAATAAATTCTTTCATATGGAGCTTACGGGCTAGCAGAAAGCAAAAAAATCAAAACAAGAACAAACAAAGAAACAACAAAAAAAGACAAAGCAGTAATGCGAAGCTTCAGCAGTGGACGCTGCATGGTGAAGCATATCTGAGCTCGTTGCTTCGTATAAAGCGAAACGGAGCCGCAAACAAGCGTTACGAATGACTGGTGTTGCTTTAAATGGTCTACGAGTGGACACGCCGTGTAGTCAGTGCAAGTGGAAACCGAGAACGTGGACAAGATGTCGAGGCAGAAAGTGTCTGTTAATTTCCCTCTCCATAACCCTTAGCCCTCTGACATTTGTCTCACACACCCTATAACCAACTGAGAAGCTATAGCTTAGCTATGGCTCCGACTGCAACTCTGTTGAGTATTTTTGACAGTATACGGCATTATTGAGCAGCGTCCAAGACACTGTTTCTCTAACATTGCTAAAAGAAACTTACTGCAATCTACACTAGTAAGATAACTAATAATAATAATAATATAATAATAAAAACTAGTGCACTCAAAATTGCGAGTGCACACTTAAGACTACCATTTGATTTGAAACCAAAGTTTATATAGTTATAACCATGGACAACTTTTAATCATCGGTGTTGTGCAATATCTTGATCAAGTTCGAGTGACCGAAAAGTTCGTTCGGAAGACCGAAAGTGAGACCACATTTGAATTAGTGGCCGTAACCGACTATTCGACGTTCCCTTTGTCGATTGACTAAATCAATGCATGCGTCGACACAGGCAAAATTTTTTTACCTTCAGCAGCAGAACCGGTGGAATTTACTATGCTAGTCACGTGCTTTTCATAGCCTTCTCTAGTGGATAAACTTTACATCCCGTAAACCCCATATCTGCTGTCACTACACCTCTCGGCTGAGTAATAAGTAGGTTCCTATATGAGATGGTTTTATTTGACATCGAAGTTACTGGCCCTACGGATTTTTTCTTCTTACTGAGGTTGGCGTATGTACCTGCCTACTTGACGTGCGCTACACTTCGGTAAATGTTTGATGCTGAGAACCAGAAAAGTGTCGGATGAATGGCAGCTAAGTTCAGTCAAATCCAACGAGATAATACATTGGCCTCGCGCGCATGCCCATACGTGACGAGTTCGATGGAAGAAATGCATTTCACGGCTCTGCCGCGGCACTGACGTTGGTGCACTGTGGATGAGCTCGTGCCCTTGCCACGCCCTTGTTTTGCTTTCCTTCACATGTCAGCTCTTAGATTGTGTACGTGTTGTCTACGTGTTATCTGGAAACGACGCGGTTCGTGCACGCTTTCAGTGCAGAGTGGAAACACTTCCTGTTTAAGTGCACGCTTATCCTGCCTCGCCTGTGTGCAATGCACAGTGTTTGCGCCGCTGTACTTACAATAATGTGAGAGAGAGAAAAAAAAGTGAGACACGCTGTAAATAGCAGTGTACTTGTGTCGGATTGAAAGTCACGCGTTGTTCTGTGTCTGCCAAAGAAAGAAAAGAAAATGTCTGTATATGAACATTGCACTTGTGTATATTTCTGTTCGTCATGAAATTTAAGAAAAGGCTTGTGCATTTTCAACGTCTGATGCCATTAAAAGTAAGTTTGGTTCCAAAATGTATCTTTTGTGGGTTTTATCTGACGCACATACACGCGCGTGCACACGATTTAAGACGTAAACACGAGTGCTGTTTGAAAATTTATTTGAACTACTGCAGGATTATGGATCGACTACCCACGTCACTTGTACAACGTGTCTATCTGTAGTCCCTGAAATCTGATTACGACGAAGGCGCCACATAAAACCACGGACGAACGAAGATGACATGGGACAACCCCGTAGGAGCTCCTTCTTCCGTTGTTTTATTTGGCGCCTTTGTCGTAATCATGTATAATCAACTCGCCCATCAGCACACGCTCACTGAAATCTGCATTATGTTCGGTGGTTGTCGTGCACCAGTGCACACACCTTACTATTCTATACTAAGCCAGTTACGAGAACCCGGCAAGCTTAAAGGTCCTTCCTGAAAGCCGATACAACGGAATTGCAACGTCTCATGTCTTCGGAAGTCAGCACGAAAGTGACATCCTTCGTGTCACGCATTTATTCTAGGTTATTACACTCAGTATCCCAGAGGAACTCGAGCCGGAACCGAAACACCTCTTTTATATATCCTATGTCCTCGCAGGAATAAAGTGCCACTGTACTTGTGTGTGGGGCCGTTTTACGCTTCAGCACACCTATTAGTACTCGAGGTACTTTATCAAATTGAAGACACTTGGAGCGGTGCGGTCGGGATACGTGGTGCGACGTCATTGCTCTCCGATCAGCGCGCTCGCTTCGGCGGATTTCAAGAAGCTACCATGTACATGGCGTCGGAGTTGGCATCTATCAGAGCTAAGACGCTGCGGTTGCCGTCGCGTCGCCTCGGTGCAGTGTATGGCACACGAAACCGACGCATACGGCATCTCAACAAATCTATTCTGTTGCGGCGGGCGCCTCAAATGGCACGCCGTCCCAACCGAAACTCCCCACAGAGGAAGACTGCATGGATTTTTCTGAAGCCTTAACATTACCCAGCTCCGCTGGTCTTTGGTATTTGCGGTAGCAGAGCCACGCATAATATTTATGTAGCACGTATTGAGCAATAGAAAAATGTATCTAGAGTTTCTCCTCTTGCTCTGCAATTTCCTCGTTGACACTTTTCATCTAAATAAAACATTGGAGAAGTTGAATAATTAAGACTAATTATGTAATTAGGCGGGATGCAAAATATAGTCTGAGCATCTGAAAGCGTCGAAAAACAACATTACCTTGGTTCTGTCCAACTACGTGGGATATGCATATATTTAAATCTTGATGCATGATAGTTGCGACGCCCTGCAGATGAGCGCAAAAATGCAGAGGCAATGTGTTGCTGACGCTATGGTGAAAGATTAGTTTCTGGAATCGTCAAAACCACGACCTAATAACGAGGCACGCCGTGGCCGGAGATGGCGGATTAATTCTGACCACGTGGGGTTCTTTAACGTGCACCTTAGTCTAAGTACACCAGCTTTATTGCATCGAAATGCGGCCGTCCTGGCCGGAACCGAACACTGGAGCTCAGCGGCTTGGTGCCATAGCCACTAAGCTACCACCGTTAGTGATGAAGTGAATGGTATATGCAGTTATCGGCTTTGAGCCGTGAAAAGATAACGCAAAGAAGAAAAAAAAGTTGCAGTTACACCGCACAGGCGAATTAACGATTTGGAAAGCGAATTAGTAGATAGCTATATGAAGTAAGGATAGTACTTTTATCAACCATATAAACTTGGAAACATTCGCTTACTAACTGAACTAAGAAGCGCGGTGTCAGCGTGCACAGACAAACATGAACACATCCCACTCGATGACCGCGGACAGTCGCTGTCAAAACGCTGGCGTGGGCAGGCGCAACAGCAGCAGTGAGCGAAGTGAGCTTCGGGATGTGCATCGCTTCAACCCAAACTGAGTGGCGAAAACACAGCAGGCACAAATGTATGAATCGTTTACAGATCTCTTTCAAAAATTGGAGGACGCTTAAGCTCCGCCTTTAAGAGCGGAACGCGATAGCGTTATCGCACGCCGTTTGCACCGCCCACTCATTCGCTCGGCATGCTCTTGAGTCACACAAAGACGAAACGTGCGCCTGAGCAAGCGGAACGAACCAAAGAACTCGGTGTCTCGGACGGAGAAACGATCTACGCGAGCCGAACGTCGTGATCGGCACGGACAGGCGGGCGGCGACGCGCCATGAAGGCGGACGCGATCATGGGGCTGACGCCTGGATGGGATCGTCCTCTATCTCGCTTGGGAGCACCACGCAGACGCATGACCCCTCGCCAGCAGCCCGGGACACATTTCAGGGGACGCTTTCCCACCAGACGCGCTACGGCGCCGCGATCACGTAAGAGGCGTCCCGCATCGGACGCTGCACCTAGGAATCGAAATGTGAGCGGAAAGAGGAGCCGCGTCGCACGTGCGAGTGGCGCGCCAGCTGTCGGGGCAGCGCCGTACATCGTGGGGAGGGGATCTTTTGTGTTTGCCGCAAGATGGCTCTGCGTGCGCGCCAAGCGCAGAAGAAATGTAGCGGAAACGTACTTCGCTACGCGTTTAACTACGACTTCTGTAATTTACATGCTCATAATTACCGATATAAACCACAGTATAACTTTCTACGGTACGTTTCTAAGGTAACACCGCATTCACTAGAGGCGCTTTTGTCCTGCTTTGAAGCATCGAACTCAGTCTCTCGAAATGATGTAATATTACTTGTCTGCACCAAGTGACCTCCTTCGTACGTGTTTGAGTGGTGTTGTAATGAAGGCAATAAAGAAAAAACTCATGGCTGAGTGGTAGAGTCTCCATCTAGCACTCCTGAGACCCTGGTTAGATTTCCACACAGCCCATCTTGCAAGTTGTTCTTATTTATGAATGGCCTTCCGCTATTTTACGCTCATGGCCAACGCTGCCGACGCCGACGACACCGGCTTTTCTGCGGCAAGAGCTTCTTAACGCTGTCGCATTAAAATACGGTGCACGCGCCGCGCAAAGTACGCGCGGCGCGTGCTTTGCTGGCGGAGTAGAAGCCGCTCCTCCCCTACCCCGCCAGCTTCCTCCCCGCTTTCCTCCCGTTCGCGCGCGAGGTTAAGCTGCGATCTTCAGTTCCCCTTGTGCCCGGTCCCCATATACGCACTTGTTGCGGGAGCACAACGCTGGAGTAGTATGCCGATGCGCACGGTACTTCGTGCGCTGTTGCATGGCATGTTCTAGAACGCCTAGTAGATTCCGGTGCCTCGCGAAATGGTGATTGCATCTATTTGATAGGCGAGTCTTCAGTTGAGATTGGCACACATCGAGCCGTTGAACATTGGCGTTGAACGTTCGTCCTGATTGAATTCTCTATTAGGACGAGCAGGAGAGCCGAATGTAGATTCCTATACACTGCTGCGTTCGTGCACACACACACACACACACACACACACACACACACACACACACACACACACACACACACACACACACACACACACACACACACACACACACACACACACACACACACACACACACGCACACGCACGCACGCACACGCACGCACGCACACACACGCACACACACGCACGCACACGCACACACACGCACACATGCACACGCACACGCGTACGCTTTGCTGTCTCGCCTGATGAGGTAGAGTGAGCGATTCAACTTCGGATAATGAAGTCACCGTAGCGCCGACAGCGGCACCGCTGTCGGCGCTACGATTGAGGGGTTACACAATTTTGTGTAACCCCTCAATAAAATCAAACGTAGCACCATTCTTTAAATATTGCCGGAGTCCTCCTCGCCTTCGCTTTCCTTCGGCCCTCCTATTGGCCGAACGCCGTCACGTGCTCTCGCGAGTGTTTTTCTTACTTGTTTTTTGCTTCCAATCCCATTAAGGTGCCATACATTGCGCACGGCGTACGCAGGCACCACGTTTCGCACCTCTTTGGTGTTTTTGTAACGTAGTTCCGCGTTCGCGATGCCACGTTGCTGTGTCTTCGTGTAGAGCACAAGTGAAAGGGACGGCAAGCGACTATGCCGTAGTCCATTTGCCAAGCGAGACGAGGCACGGAGGAAGGTCTGACTTCAAAGAATCAATCGGACTAACTCTTAACGCAATGGTCCCGGCTCTGTGAGGTAAGCGAGCGATTCTTTGCTGATGACTAGTCCCATATGCTGCCACTTGTATGCGGCTTCGTTATTTTTTCGATCACCAAAGTGCCGCATGTTCGCGCAGCGTTTATTTGTAACTCTCGTGCCCTACTTCAATCAAGTCACCTTCAAACGCACGTGATTTTTGTCGACTCAGTCATACATTCCATGTCGTTGTCTTTCTTTGGCCTGAATGTATGCAAACAGCACCTTTTGAGTGTATCACCATAGGTTACGTAGGCAAACGGGCGCACTGATGACGTTCCGATCACTATAAGCCGTTATCGCTCTTTAGCGTCCATCCGTGTCGAACGGTTATGAAATGTGATCAAACGTACTCGGGTGGCGGCACCGCAGCGTGGATTGTACCTTGAAAGCGATCTGCGATGCCGACAGAAGGCTGTTTCACATGGCGCGATTGGGGCGAAAGAAATCGTCCCCTGCCGCGCACGTCGCAGAGCGATTTTCGCTGACCGTCTTCACATGCGTTTGCGGCAGCGCGATTTCCGTCGCAGCGATGCGCAAGGTTGCCCCCTGCCCACGAAGTATCCATGCCTGCATCGTTAAATACAAACAACATAGAGGCTAGTCAAATATTCTAAATTTTCTATTATTATTCAATAAAAGATAAGTACACCATTTTTTAACGGTTACAGGGGTTGAGACTTTACGACAGCTTGCAAATGCGGTGAGTGAGACGCTGCACAACACCTGACGTATGAGCCTGGGGCTTGTGCGGCGTCGGTGGGGTGGTTCCGTTTACTGCACTCTAGTTTCGTTGTTACTATGGGAGCCACGACCTTTTTCCTGGATGAGTATTTGCTTTAGCAGAAGAACACGCTACTATTGAGTGTGCATGTATAAGCAGCTGGGACAATTTGTAGCGACGAAGAAGTTGACTACGGTGGCGATCAAGTGGGTACGCGCCTTACGTTGAAGCGGTGTTGTTCTCCCGACCTGGATAGCGTGCAGCTTCTCCATTTAAACGAATTGTGTTACCGGAAGAAAAGAAAAAATGTTGATGAAGTACTAGTGGGTACGCCCTATTAAAACATAACTAAAACTATAACTATAACTATAACTATAACTATAACCACAGAGCTATCAACGCGTGGTGAAACAGGAAAGCGCCTATTTTGACGGCGCTTTGTTTCGTCACACATTGCCCCACCCACATCGCGCCGATCGCTGCGACTCGGCGACGGCGCGGCCAACTTGCTGGAATCCAGTCGCGGAGAGGCCACGACGTCGCGGCGGTCGCTGAGCGACGGAATTCGCTGTGTCGATGAGTGAAAATCGCGCCATGTGAAACACCCCATCAGCAGGGGCGTAGCCAGGGGGGGGGCTTATGGGGCTTCAGCCCCCCCCCGAAATTTTTTCGTGCTGTCCATGCACCGCCGACCAAAGCGACCCCCGGCGCCGGAAATCACTCCGGATTTTGTCTAGAATGTCTAAAATGTCTAGAATGTATACTTAAATATCTTGTTTCGAGGTTTTGTGTATACATGCAGTGAACTTTGTTTCCAGTGACACTTTTTTGTCCTTTATCAAGCCGTATTTTCGCATTTGTATATCCCATTGTATCTTTGCATTTCTAATGTACGAGGGCGAGTCAAATGAAAGTGCGCCTGCCCTAACCGCGCAATAATGGTTCGGTTCATTATCTGCGAGGCATGCGCGTAGGAGAACGGCATGCCTCATTTGCAAAAGTGACACGCAGGTGTGAAGATAAATATTCTTTAATGCTCTCATACACTGGGTTGAATATGGTTGCGTCACATAATGGACACTTCAAAAGTTGAACAGCTCGGTGTCACGAAGTTTTTGACAGCTAAAGGTGTTTCCAAAACAGAAATTAATCGCCGTATGGCTGCCTTTTACGTCGAACACGGCATTTAATTGACCACTGTGAAGTGTTGGAGTAAACGGTTTAAAGGACGTTGTAAAGACATTCCAAGACCGGGCCAAAACCATCGTGCAATCACCTCCCACACAATTTCAAAGGTTCATGAGCTGATGAAACAAGAACAGAGGATAAGCATCGATGAACTGTCAGACCGTCTGAACATCAGTCACGGTTCGGTTCACGCCATAATTCATGAGCTTCTCGGTTATCGGCTCTTTGATGCGCAATGGATCCCCAAGATTTTGATCCATCGCGAGAAGACGGAAAAGTTTCACGCTGCCTTGACTCATCTGATCGGGTATCACAATGAGCATGACGACTTCTTGTTTTCAACTGTGATCGGGGACGAACCTTGGTGCCACTACTACGAGCCTGAAACACGACGGCAAAGCTTACAGTGGAAACATTCGAATATACCACGCCCAAAGAACGCAAAGGCCATCATTTCCGCTGGAAAGGTGTTGTTGACTTTTCTTTCGGCCGTCAGGGTCCATTACTGATAGAATTTGCTAAATCTTGAGAGGCTATCAATTGTTTCCGATATTGTGAAACGCCAGAACGGCAGGGTGTCGCAATTAAGAACGAACAACGTGGAAAATTGACGAATGGGGTCATCTTGTTCCACGACAATGCCTGTCCCCACGTTGCTTATGTGGTTAATACAAAACTGGCAAAGTTCAAGTGGGAAACGCTGCAACATCTGCCATACAGCTCAGACCTGTCACCTTGCGACTTCTACATTTTGGGCAACCGAAAAAACAGCTCAAGGGAACCAGATACAGACTTTTTGAAGCAGCAACCCAAGGAGTTTTATAAGACGGGAATCACGCGACTCGTTAGTCAATGGGACAAATGTCTAAATTCTCATGAAGACTACTTTTAAATAAAGTACCCCGTTGTTGGCTCACATTCATTTGACTTACCCTCGTATATCATGCAGAATTCCTGCTTTCTTATACGTGCTCTCTGTTGCGACTATGATTTCGGTGCAATTACTCACGATACACGACCGGTGACAGCTGCTTTTGCGTAATACATTAAAACAAATTACAGCGTCATTGAGATTTTTCACTGGCCATTGCATATATACAAGAATGTAAGCACGGTTCTTGAATGACAAAGTGTCATTAACATATTTGTCCTCAACTTGTTCAGTTCATTGCCTTTTAATTTTTCATATCAGTGGCATGCACTGCTTTCCTGGTTTCGAACTGATATAGTTCTAAAGTTCGTGTGATATTTTCTTTACTTAATAAATAGACAAAAAACATGGAAGCATCGACGTCAGTTATGTTGGGCACAATTTTTGGCACATACAAGTATAATATTTTATGAAAAAATACATATTTTACTTGTACTTACAGTGCGTAGCTTTCAAGAATTTGTTTGCAGCATCTTTGGCAATGACGATGCAGTTATTATTCATGGATTTGATCCCTTGACAACTTGTTTAAGAGGGAGCTTTAGCTCGGGCCCAATCCGACGCGGCCTATTCAAATACTTGTAAAACGCAGAAACGCTTTTCTTAGATAATCCTGCTAATCGCTTTTATTGAAATTTGTTGCATTTGAGAGAGAAAGTTAAATTCTAGTTCTGTTCGAAACAAAACTTCGATTAGGGCCTGAATTTTGTTTAAAATATTTTGAAAATTTTGAAAGTTTGAAAAAATAGAAGCACGACGTTTACAAACGAATAGCTATGCATGAAGAACAGACATTGTGGTTCTGTAAACGGCATCTACTATAACAGTAAAAGCGGACAAGTTTGCTATGTCAATTTGTATCTTACGTGAATTGGTTACGTTGTGTACAAGGGTTCTGCAAAAGCCGTAATTCCACAATACTGAATTTTTTTGAGACTCATGTGTAACATATCTATTTTGTCCGCTGTAGATGTGCTATTAGATGCAATTCACAGAATTGTGATATCATTTTTCATTGTTGAGTCACGGAGTTTCAAACTTGATAGTTTCGTTTTCTGAAAATTTTCGATTTGGCCAATTTTTAATAAATAATTGACCACCTAAACGAAAAATTCGAAACCAGTAGTCGCTAGAATTAAACATGTTCTTTTAAATGCAACAAACCTCCTCAAATTTGGTGAAGTGGTTGCAGGGAAAAACGAATTCCCCTTCTACATGTACTTAAATAGGAGCACCCGAGCTAAAGCTTCCTCTTAAGGAGGAGGTTGAGCTGCAGCTACGTATATATATATATATACATATATATATATATATATATATATATATATATATATATATATATATATATATATATATATATATATATATATATGGCAGAGGCCTTTGCCCTGCAGTGGGCGTGACCAGGCTGATGATATATATATATATATATATATATATATATATATATATATATATATATATATATATATATATATATATATATATATATAGGGCCAGTGGCATAGCCCCCCCCGAACAAAATTTCTGGCTACGCCACTGCCCATCAGCCATATCAGCTATATCAGCTACACCAGCTAACTGTTGATATAGCTTTGCGCTTTGTGTTCTCGCTGCTTAGCGTTGGAGAGACGCTCGGAGAACGTGGAGAGCGTCCTCGGAGAGCGTCTGCTAGTCCAGCACCGCGCAGGGGGAACCACGGTCGACAGAAGAGAAAGCGAACGCCGGCGATAGAGGAGGATAGAAGAGATGGCGCTACTTTTATTTCATTTAGGGCTTTTAGGCACCGCTAAGATCGCTGAATAAAACTAAAAGGTAGCGACATTCCTCCTCGCCCGGCCTCTCCTTCTTCCGGCCTTCTCGCAGTTCGCTTTTTCTCTCATAGCTCGCCTTCGCAGTTTGGTCGTTCGCTCGTACGCCACCCACAGAGTTACACGAGGTGAGAGAATGAAAATTTAGTTGGGCGTTTGCGCATGAACTTTTACCATATTTAAGGCTTGATTATTGTGTGCTATGCTAGGAGCGATCATGGAACTCTGTGAAACTGGCAGACGCAGATGTTTTCTGCTGTTTTTCAGCGCGCAATTGCGCGCTTGTTTTGTGGCTTCGGGTTGGCTGCCTGCTTCGAGTTAGAAGAAGTCTCTTGAGGCTTATTTGGCGCACAGATTCCTTTTAGTGTCGAGTACTAGCACAAATATCGGAATTCTTTGTCTCGCCAATATTGTATACGTAATGCACTCGATGTCTATATACATGCCAGGGCTTACCTTGAGTGTTATGTCGTCCACGGCCATGCATTGTATTCGTATGCGCAAAAACACTGTCGTGGCTTGCACAGATCAACCCGCTTCGCGAGTTATTTCAATCACATTGATCAGATTCTTTATTTGGCTTTCTAAAGACACTTGCCTGGCGTGAGAACTGCGGTGAAGGTTTCGCCGGTACACGCCAAAGGCGACGCGCTTGCGTTTGTGCAGCACTACGTAGCTGCCGATTCAACAACTCGGATGCAATTGCGCTGCTCGAAGTGTACTTGCGTGTACCCAGTCGACTGCCGCGTGTCCAGCTTGTGCAGCTTCATAATTTAATCATCTTAGTACCATGATGACCGAACGCGAGGCGTGTGACATATTTGCCTAAATAACGCGAGCGTCATGTAGAAACGTGCGCGATCAACGCGGAGCACCTCAGCTGTTCTCGTCGTTTCGCCATGACGCTGGCATCTCTTCATGCAGTGAAACTGGTCCTACGCTTTTATCACAAACTGGTGCTATTGGCACTTAAGAATGCAATCCTGAGTGCGAAAGAACATTTCTAGAGCACTACCTTACACGAATTTATTAAAACTTCGCCCAGCAAATTTCGGCGTTACTTGAACGTAAAGGAAAAGTCTAGCGTATCGATGTCATTACTGAACGGCTAAATTAAAGTAGATTAATTCAACAAATATTTTAAGTCTGTCTTCCCTGTTGATAATAACCATGTTAGCTAGTCCCCGCCACCACACTATAACCACTAGAAACTGATCGGTACCCCTACAATTTCTGAGGCGGGAGTACTATCCATGCTCCTAAATATTGACGAAAAGTAGCGGACGGCATGATATTCCTAATAATTTTTTGAAACTCTAAGCCGAGCCTTGGTGCAAATATATTTAAAAATTCAAACAGCGCATAAACGACGGGACCAGAATGAGGAGGAGACAAACACGGCGCTGAACTGAAACCTATTGCTGCGCACTTTAGCGCTGCTACTACTAGCCACAGCGTCAGCACACTCCGATACACACCTAGTTCTGTCCTCGGGCGGAGCCTTAGATGACACATTATGGGCGAAGGCCAACTTTTCAACGGTTCTCAGACCGGGGTCGAGGCAGAACTTGGGTCCAAGGCGCAGGGTCTTTTCATACTTTGAATCCAAAACGACGTCTCCAAGGACCAGCAGCTTTCCTTCTGCAGGGATACTTCTTGTGCCTCGTCGTTTTGGATTCAAAGTATGAAAAGACCCTGCGCCTTGGACCCAAGTTCTGCCTCGACCCCGGTCTGAGAACCGTTGAAAAGTTGGCCTTCGCCCATAATGTGTCATCTAAGGCTCAGCCCGAGGACAGAACTAGGTGTGTATCGGAGTGTGCTGACGCTGTGGCTAGTAGTAGCAGCGCTAAAGTGCGCAGCAATAGGTTTCGGTTCAGCGCCGTGTTTGTCTCCTCCTCATTCTGGTCCCGTCGTTTATGCGCTGTTTGAATTTTTATTGTTACCATGCAACACCAACTCGCCCAATCCGCTGCCCTTCTGCAAATATATTTGCCTCCTATTCGAGAAATCAATCCGCGAATGTCTAATTCCCTTTGAATGGAAAATCACCAAAGCTCTGTGCATAAGTTAGGTGACAAGCACTGCCCGAACAACTGTCGACCCATGTCTCTCACATGTACATGTGGGGAAATTCTTGAGGGCATTAGGGAGTTTCGGAATAGGGACCCCAAAAGCTTGGGGCCCCGAAGAGCTTTGCGAATGTTAACAGTGGGCCGCGCAGAAGTGAAGAGCTTTATAATAGGGCTTTGAGTTTGGGGATAGCATTTTTGCTTGCAGCGCCACTACAGCGTCAAAAAAAAGCTATTGTGAATAATGAAATAAAGTATGCCATTTTATGATAAGAAGAGTAATTTTGACATTCGTGTTACCGCGTTTAATTACAATTTAGAGGTTAATCTACCAGCAGCAAGCAATTAGTTACCCTTAATTTTGAATAACCAACTTTACGTGCCTTCACTAGCCAAGCTAAGCCATGTTAGGCCTACGAGCCATGAAATCGACAATTTGGAATCAGCCGTGTCGAATGAATCAATGTTCATAGCACATGCTAGTTGAGAGAAGCGATAATTGCAGTCACTTTTTCTGGCTTGCGAACTACACGCATTGCCCCGAATCGAGCCCAGTTTGGTGCTAAGTTATAAAGCCGTCGCTTCGATGGGTGCCGCCATGTTTGCTGACGCAAAGCTTTTGGGGCAGCTTTTAAGGCTCTTGCTAAATCAGTGAAGTAGCGTGCCGGGCGCAAGACCCAAACGCTGTTTGCGTCTCGCGCATGCGCAGTGGCTTCGACGCTATTTCTTTGGGGCCCCTATTCTAAAACTCTCTATTATCCGCAAGTTTCTGACTCAATACGTAGAGGCTAATACAGCCTTGCCAGGACGGATTTAGACATGGGTTTAGAGATTGACGCCCAGTGAAGTACGACCGTCGCACTCGGCGCGCTGATCAACGGCTACGGGCACAGAATGAACATCTTGGGCAGCTGGAGTCTACCGGACGTGAAGTCTCGCTGAGCGCTGTCGGCAGCCAGTGCTGACTAAGAGCAAGCGGTGAGGCTGGCATTGACAGTACACTGAGCGACAGTGCGCTGGCCTGTTCTTTATAATCAGCCTCTCAGATTGACTCCCACTTTCAACGTACGCCGTCCTCGATTGCATCGTTTCCCCAAAGGAGGCCGCTTCCTCCTTATGTCCTTCTATTATTTTCACTCTCATCTTCACCTTTTCCTTCCGCTTCGGGCGTCTATATCTCTATGACACTGCGAGTTTTTATGAGGCTTTTTCTTTCGCTTTTATTTCCCGGGGCTGTTCTTTCTTTCTCTCCATAAATTCGTGCCTCTCCGGTCTTGTATGACTCTTTTATCCGTGTTTTTTTTGTTCTTCCACCCTTGCTTCATATGCCGCACGAAACTTAAGCTCTCGTTGCTTTCTCGCCACCGCGGCTTTCGTCTGTCCTCATTAGATGCTAAAACCGCGCGAGAGACTTCGCTCTCGATCGAAAGCCCGGCATGCGGCAACGGCATTCTCTCGGATGTGGCCATTCCGCGGTCGTGCTCTATCATCTCTTCACTCCTCACGTCTGCCTCAGCGTCATCATTTCATGGACTTGGGGCGTTCTAGCGTTAAATATTTTCCCCGCAAAGTGCTTCGGTTGCGCGCCCTATTTCAGGCTGTATATCGGAAGGAGCCCAACATTCTATCGACGCGCAGCAGCGGGGCCCCATTAGGCATCTCTCATCTCGCATGGTGTTATATTTTATTGATGGTTAGTCACAGTATCAGTTCGGTATTTTCCAGCAGTAAGACTGCTTGTTAATGTTGTTCAGACAACAAAACAAAGCCAGTGAATCTTTCTTCTCCGCTAAAATGACGGACGAAGTTCTGGTGGTACAAATTTATGCGAGTCAACAAAGCTTGATGTTTTAGTGCGGAGGAAGTAGGCCAACGGCATAGTAACATTGAATGACACGTATTTCATGCTTTAGCTTGATCACCCTCACAGCTGAGTTTAACATCGTTGGAGCTAGGCTAGAGAATGGCAAAAAAAAAAGCAAGTGTCTTTGTTTTCTTAGACAGCCTTTAAGTGTACACATGGCCGAATAATAGACTTTCAGCGGATGGTCTGCGCACTCCATGCTCTGTAGGTATCCCGAGAAATGTTTTCTGGGTCTACATTACTCTTTGAGAGAAAAACCATCTGGTCCAACTGGATGTCATAATAACTGTGGCTGATGTTGGGCACGCATAGAGCCTCACTGCTAACGCGTTTTTGTTGAAGTGCACATAGTCAGCAAGACTCATTTTATTGCCTCGGATGAATGGCGGGTACTAATTCGGTTGGTATTATGTGAACATTCTACGGTATTCTATACTGATGCTACAAAGATAAACAAAAAGATGTAATAAGCGAAAGTTGTTTAGTCATCCGGCGACATCTGTCCTGCCATTTGAACGCGATTATTTGTATATATTCGAAAACCATCGCATATTAACAAAAAAAAAAGAAACTGACTAAGTGAACAACTAATAAAGCTGGTGTTACTTTAAGAGAGCAAGCGCAGGTAGATGATGTCAGAGCTGAGCTTAACTAAAACAGGTTGACTTGGTCAAGTATCATAGCACGTCGGGTATAGCTAACATCGGTTTATGATAGTACCAGAACCGGGCGCGGGAGAAAGGAGAAATTCAGCAGCAATTTCTCAGCATTACATGGCATGGTGAAATGGAAGAATGTTGACGCATGTGGAGGGCTCCCCTGACGCAAGTCAGGGGTAACTGGATATATTTCTCCTGCAGTCGACTGAAGATAGAATAACGGGGAGAATTACGTTCACGCTGAAGGGAACAGACGTTCGAGTAAGCTGTGATCGTAATTGTACCCGAAGTCTCGAGTGCATCTCTGAAACACTCGTCGTATAGGTAGGTATTGGAGGAAGCACTCCTCCTGAAAAGCTCGGAAATAAACGAGTGGTAACGATAAGGAAACCGGAGCTTTGAAGTCAAAAACTAGGAGAGTTACTCTTGGGCGAGTAATTTTCCTTAACCAGAACCGAGGATGGGCTGACCGCGCTTCCTTGGAAGCCAGAGTGTGTTCTGTCACTTGTCGAGTGGACACTTCTATTTCCGACTGCGTTGCACGTCATTAAGAAAGAGAGAGAGAAAAACTTTATTAGTTCTATCAAGGAGTTTAGCGGTGAGCCGTCTTGCGCTTGCTGCCTGGCTTCTCAGCATGGGTGTGCCCCTATTCCAGGGCTCCACTGAGCCTGGCCACTTCGCACGCGTGCTGCACGATCGCCCTTTGGGCGGCCCATACCGGGATAGAAGGGAACGTGAGAGCACGTCATTAAAGTTCAGTGCCAGGCTGCGAAGCGCCGTACTGCAAAGTCTTGGTAAAGCCTTGAGTGAAATAGAACAGTTTCTTGATACGTACCTCGCAGACGTGCGTACTTCTCAGGTATCCGAAACCTTGTAGGAACGTGAGGAAGGCTGAACTAAGGTGCACTGTGTCTGCTGAGAGGTTCACGGTCAACTTCGTTCACAAACCCCGTTTTTGCCGTGAGAATCAAGTTTCAACTGCGCATTCCGAATTGAGGAGAAAATGATGGTCATTCATTCATTGCTTCAATGTCATGCTGCTCGAGCAAGACATAAGGAACAGTGGCAATGAGCCAAGTATGTTAGGAAGGACAAACAAGGTTTTAAAACTGGGATGTATGCTTGGTACAGGGTAAACGACTAATATTGGAAGCTTATAAGTACTTGTATGTGCGCAGTGCCTCAATTTTGTTTTTTGTACTACCTAATTGGTATTTTTATTTTCTTGCCTGTACATGATGGCAGAATCGGAGAGCTTTGCTCAGATGACTTTTGTTGTTGTTATTGAGTTGGCGTTCCCTGACAGTGAACCTCTGCTCCCAATGTGTGAAATCGAGCAGCTTGAATCACGCTGCTTCCAACTTCTCCAAACCTAACCCGATTTATACGTGTCTACTTCATTTGGTAAAAGTTTGTAGATACGTTCTCGATTGTGGCGTTATTTCGGTTCCTCAGCAAGGCGCAGAACTTCTGCACTTTTTTAGCTCTTCAGAGGAACACATTTCTCATAATATCGTATGCTCCTAACGGCTACGGCCTAAAGAAATCTGTATTCGCGAACGTTCCTGCATAGGGCAATGGGATGCCGCCAAGTGTGATGTTTCGCGATAACATATCCGAGAACAACTAAGTACTTCGTAAGAGTTGTGAATGCGAAGCATTATTGTCTGTGGGCCCAGGACGTACTCCTATATCAGAGATTTCCTCTCAGATAGAAAAGCCGTCCTAAAGGTCGGGGACACAGCCACAAACCTATTCCTACTGGGCGGGCGCGGCACACCACAGGGCGCACTGTTATCCCCTCTCCTTTTCAATATCGCCCCAATAGGCCTACCGCAGCTCCTCGATAACATCCCAGGGATCCGGCATGGCCTATATGCCGACGGCATTACCATCTGGTCGTCCACAGGGTCCATCGGGGAAATGTAGAACCACTTGCAGGAAGCGGCAGACGTGGTAAGCGACTATGCTAAGTCATGCGGACTCAGCTGCGCCCCCCAAAAGTCGGAGCTACTCCTGGTCTCACCGCGAAAGAAGCACACATCCGACTCGCCCACTATCAACATACAACTGGAGGGACACGCCATCGTTCCGTCTCAGAGCGTAAAGATATTGGGAATGGTTTTCCAGTCGGATCGCACCAATACAATATTAATTCAAAAGCTTAAGAATACAACAGCCCAAGTTACCCACATGATCCAGCGAATAACAACCAAGAGAAGAGGCAAGAGGGAGGGGGACACGCTTCGGCTTGTCCAAGCCTTCGTCGTGTCTCGAATAACTTACGCTATTCCGTACGCACTACTCAACGAGATAGAACTCAAGAAAACCAACACAATGATCAGAAAGGCATATAAGCAGGCGATGGGCCTGCCAATCAGTATGTCCACAGAACGCCTATTGCGACTAGGTGTGCACAACACGGCCGAGGAGCTGATCGAGGCACATTTATCCAGTCTGCGAACAAGGCTACGGAAGGTGGAACAAGGTGGTTACGGAAGCGGGGAGGTCCATTCTCTTACGCCTAGGGCTCTCTGCCCCTCTGAGCCATCCGCCGCCTCAGACTGCGAGCTTATACCTCATGCTATCCGGACCAACCTCACCGTACGTCCTCTACCTCGCAATATGCACCCAGTGCACCACGCAGAGCGAAGGGAGACCCGCACCCTGGCCATACACAAGCGATACGGGACTTTACCCTCTACAGCCTACACGGATGCGGCTTCTTAACCCAGACGTGCAGTCACAACAGCCACTGTAGTCGTCAACAAAGAACATCGGAGCAGCATTTCGCTCACACGAAACAATTCCCTTCAAGCCGAGGAAGCAGCCATAGCCCTCGCGCTCTCCCAAACAGAGGCTGAAGTCATAGTGACCGACTCCCAACAGGCGTGCCGCAACTTTGCTAGCGGCAGAATTCATACCACTACGCTCCGGATCATCAATCAAAAGCCGCCAACGAGATCAGTCATGATCATCTGGGCGCCAGCTCGTCAAGGCATTCCTGGCAACGAGGTCGCCAACCACGTGGCTCGAGATCTGGCCCACCGAGCCGACGCCGAGGAATCTGAACCCGAGCGCATGCACCCTTTAATCTGGTACCAAGACATCACACAACACTACAAGCTAACCCGCAGAACATATGCACACGCACACAAGTCGCTACCTAGAGAGCAGGAGCGATTCCTCCGAGCTCTACAGGCTAATACATTCCCCACCCAACCAGAAATCACCTCATAGCCCCTACACAATTCTCTCCGCAATGCCGCTCCTGCGCAGAGCCCGGGTCCCTCAGGCACATAGTAGGGGGTTGCAGAGCGGCACCATTAAATCCTCCGAACCCTTACCCCACTAACGAGCTTTAGGAGAGAGCCTTGGCCAGCTCCGACTTCGAGGATCAGCAACGGCTGATTGCAAGGGCCCAGGACGCGGCCCGAGCTCAAGGCATTCTGGAATGAGGACGCCTCTCCAAAGCTGCATTCACCCAATAAAAGTGTTTATTCTCTCTCTCTGTCCAATTGAACGTCACTGAGCACTCCTTCGAGCTATGAACTCCTTGCGGACAAGGAAGGCGTCGATAACCGATAACGCAGGCTTCTGAGAGCGAGAGTGAAGATGACGCGGCGTCGTGGCGATGCCATCTCCCTCACACTCAACACTTGGCGCGCTATCGCGGAAGGGGTGCTCCCAATCTCGCCCGCTCTGCTCCATCAAGGCGCGCTCGTGACGGGGCATTGCATCCAATGGGAATTTACCTGCAGTTTTGCTGCTACAGGCGACAGACGCCGGCGTTTTCGCTTAATGGGTCAGTTGGAGCTTTCACATTAAAAAAAAATACAGGCAGACTCAACTCCATTTGACACGTACGTAAAGTGAAGTACTCCTGGTGTGAATGGCTGTGAACCGTGTGTGTTTGTGCTTGTGTTTGGTTTTCGACGTTTAAATATTAGTATTGAAAGCAGGACGTTATACTAAGAAATAGTTTTATTAGCAGTAAAGTACACACAGGCTGAATATTATATGCACATATTTAACATATTTATTATCCAGTACATCATATGCGTTATATTTGTTTAAATCTTCGATGATGTTCCACATTGTCGAGTTACACTCGTGGTGTTCCCGATACATCGTTTTCTTCTAGTGCAATAATTGCAGACCAAACGCGCCAAGCGCCCCAACGTGCTGGCTTGCCCGCGAGAAAGGGTGTTCTATGCCATTTTTCATGGCACGCGTTCGAGGCGTAATGGTTTCAATGTCAGGCCTTTGTGCTACAGGTCCTGCGTTCGAATTCTGCCGTCGGACAAATTGTATAACGCTTATTTAATTATTTATAACGTACCGTACTGTGTGGAAAATGACGAGTTTGCAAAGTCACAAATGCCTGTTGAAGCCAAAAGTACGAAGTCTAGGTAAATCCAAGCACTAACCGTCAATCTCAGGCTGGTTGAAACATCGTTCTCGCAGCTCCCGTAGCCACTAGCGCCACAGTTTCCTATAGTGTTTGCTGTGCGAAACTCTATGCTTGAAGCTGTAAACTCGTAAACTATTTGTTCGCAGCACATTTCGTAGATGGAGACACCCATCCTCTTAAACACGTTCGGCGTTAGACGCCATATACGTACGAAAAAGTGCCTCGAACCCGGCAAGAATGCTTCGCTTTAAATCATACTGTTTCTGTGATACTTAATTTCAAGACGTGGCGGTCTCTCATGACCAACGTTACGTTGCTCATGCCGAAGTTGTCACCCCTGGCAACAAAAGAAAAAGGAAGTATACATTAGAAACATTATACCCCAGCGATTACCCCTTTGTGCATATATATATATATATATATAATATTACCGATCTGGACAATAAATTTGTTCATACCTTTGCTCCAAATTTTGTGTCACCTCTGTGCCGTGTGCTAAACAGCTTCGTTGGTCATCCATCTTCACATTGTGGAATGTATCACGATTTTTTTACATCCGCGTTGTGTGGAGCTAGGCTGTGCCCGAAAGTTTTCCTTTTATGTTGTAGATATATTATTTTTTGACGCATCCACAAAGATTGTGTGTGAAATCGTTCTTTTTAACTCTTTATGTCAGTCATGAATTGAATTTCTTTGAAATTTTTTTTTGTTTTGGGCTGTATTCCTACTGGAAACGTATTTGTCATGTCAGGGTGTGCAGATCCGCGTCAAGCCACATTATTGTGGCTTTTTTTGTCTGTTCTCTTGATACACTTCGTTGCCTGACATAATGAAATGATGTGAAATAAATGAATGGAATTTATTCTTATCACTCTAGATCGTTCATCAAGTAATATTGCAGCGCATTCGAATCCTTTCTGGGTGGTTTTGCGTGCATTGATTCACTTCTTCAGATTTCGGTCGAGCATCTCCAGTAGAGAGGCTACGAACATTCGCTGGAGCTTACGTAACACAGCATTACAGTTACATATTGCAAGTTTCTCGTATCTGCCGTGTTGGCGTACAACACGCCGCAAATGTGCTGAAGTGATGAAACGTTCGTAATTATGGCCCAGGGAAGGAAGGAAGGTACCGAATGAAGAAAAAAAAAGAGAAAAATCCTCGAAGCTTTGATTGATTGAGCGGGACTAGTGCGGCCAATGTACGAGCCATGTTTGGAGGCAACAACAACAAAGCACATGTCGCCACGTCCTGTAAACGACGAGGCATACGTCATCTAGCAGGCAGGCAGGCAGGCAGGGAGGCATGCCATCATTCACTACGACTGCTCCTGTGTGGTCGTCACTCTTTCGACCTGCACACAAACATCTTCGCCTTGTTTCGCACTATTGCTATGGAAGGACGAGAGACAAAAATAATAAATGATGGCTAGAATTACAGAGAAGTTAACCAGAGGTTCTCCATGAATGTGTGCACGGCACATAGCAGTCTGCGTTTCATTTCACCTTTTTCTGTTGTTTTTTGTGCCTGGAATTTGTTCCTGCTACTTTTGCACCTGTATTCTAGGCATTATTTTGTGTTCCCTTATGTACCTGCGACTGGACCTCGCGTATTCTGTCTTCGGTGCGTCTACGTGAGCTCACTTAACGCTCCAGTGCATTTCATGTGGCCTTTGTTACGAGCGGTCTTTAGTGTATTTATGTGAGCTGTATTTAAACACTAGTGAGTATTATGTGACCTGTTTTGCTAGTTGTTTGTACCTGCATTTATGTGTGCTCACCTTACGTTGCAGTGTGTTTCGTGTTACTTCTGTCGCGAGCTGTTTCTTAATGCACTTCTGTGAAGTGATTTAAGCCTGGCTATATCTCTCTTGTTCTCTTTATTTATCTTATTGTAGTGCCGGCTTGCTATTTCATTTTTATTACATCTCTGTTATATGTGAAAACGAGTAGCCGGTACCGCTTAAAGGTGCCAACATCTCCTAAATATTGTGTAGTAAATAAATGCGGTTGGGGGAGGGGGAGAGAGGAAAACGCGAGGCAAGAAATGCGATAAAGATGTAAAGCACAAACGACGCACAAAGTTTACGTGTAGCACACGCCATTGTCGAAGTCTGTCATGTGGCCCTGTAGCCATCAGGAGCTGTAGCATTATACTTATATCTATAGCCTTCGACAACACTGACCCAGAGCCTTCCATTCTGATAATGTACGAGTGTCCAGTCTTCTTAGCCGTTATGTGAAGAGACTGGACCTTTCTGCCTCTAACGGTGGTGACACGCCACCTGGCGAGCTCAAATATTTCAATGTGTTCCCACTCAAACAAACGTTGTCGTGCGTTATCTAAAAGAAACTATAAGGGGTCAGTCCTGCAGACAAGTCACAACATGCCGTGCCGCAGTTTTAGCTCCGACGTAACTTCTATAGAGACTGCCTGTGGCAGACAGATGAAAAAAAAGGGTTCTTATTCATATAGAATTTGCGATGATGTGATGATGAGGCAGCAAATCTGGTTCACATGGTGTGGACATGTCCGGCTAAGCATGATAGCTCGCGCACTCTAGAATCCTGGGAGGCTTTGCTCCGCAGCCCCGACCCCAACGTCCAGCGGGACATCATCGGTCAAGCCCTTGCTGCTGCTGTGTCTCAAGGCATTCCGACCGACGGCTAGGGGCGAAGGGGGAGAAGCATTTCTCTCGTGACGTTCATTGACTGGTGTCTTTAATAAAGTTCTTCTTCTTCCTCCTCCTCCTCCTCTATTCATATATTTTTGCCTTGGTCTTATGTGATGGTCTTACTGGTCTTACTGTACATGCCTCACAGTCGGGGCATGTAAAGTAATGCATATAATTGAGGGGTATGATGGAAGCTAACCAATTTGCTAAATATACGTTGTGGTCGGTCGTACAAGCAATTTTCGCCTCTTAGAATAACCCAGATGAAGAAGGAAAACTGCGTCAGCTACTAGAGGCGATTTCTTTCGCCGCGTGCGTTAGTTGTAATTACATAAAAAAACATCTCTATTTAACGCTGGATGACTACACTGCTTGTGGTGAGCATAAAACACCAGTCATCACATGAAGTGTGCACTTTTTATTAATTTCTCTTAGCAAAAGTACATACGTACTCTTCACGCAATCGTTTTACTTGGTGTCCACAGACTATGACCATTCAGAACAAAGTGCATAAATTAGTAAGAAAATTCAAGAAAAAAATGCCGCCGTTTAACTAATGAAACTTACATAGAAGAGAAAACTTTCAACAGCGTAAAATATGTTGTGGTTAAGACAAGTGATGACAATAGCAGAGGAAACTGGTATGGCCGATTTTAGAGGCAAGCCGAGAAGCACTTTTTTCTGGTTGGGAATAGAAAAGGAAGGAAGAATAAAAGAAATTCAACATTTCATAGTCGTTTCAATACAGTTAACAAATATACTTCAACGCTAAGTATGAGCAACAAGATATACAAAAAGTGCACGTAAACAGAGGTTTCTAACAATATTGCGGCCTTACGAAAGCTAAATGCATTTCAATAAAAGCAAAATAAAGACATTGCAGGTGTAAGTAAACAATAAAATGGACGTCGATCGTTATAGCTTGTAATGTGATGGCGCTTGTACAGGCTATAACATATCGTTGTTGCTTCGATATCTACGTGTAACCGTCGCAATTTAATTAATACACATTCTTTTTTCAGTGTCCTATAAGAAACACCGACGAGACGTTGCAGTATCTTAGTCAAGTCGTAACAAGCGTGCCATTAGTACGCGGAGGCATTCAAAAGTTCCCATTTACTGTTAGAGACATGTTCCCTGTGGTTCGAGTAATCTTACTTTACAGGAGGTAGGTGTAAGCGACCTCCTGTGCCTCACTTTTCGACCACTATTTTAGGCTTAACTGTGATCGATCTTCTTAAAAAAGGACAACACAGCACTTTCGAGAGTTTTCAATCATCACAGTGGAAGCAATGTGGAAACAACTTTCTAGCAACTAAACGGCTGCAGTAAGGACAGGATGGTACCTCGTGTTTCCTTATTTTTATCTATCCTTGAATAGTTTCTTGCGATCTCTTTCATTTATGACCTTTCATCTCCACTCTCTTCCCATCCGTATTCATAATAACGTGTAGACGAAGCTACGTCGTCGAGCGTCTCTGTATTCAAATAAACAGCTTTCTCTATGTGCCCAATAACTCAAGGTCTAGCAGTTGGACTCCCGCTAAGAGATTTCGTGTACAAAGAGCGATGATAAATCTAGAAATGGAGATTCTCACCTACATTCGCATTTTGCATCGTTCCGTCGTGACTTTCTGCACGGCTGGCCGGCAGAAGCTAACACTACATGCGAGATTCTTAAGAGCTACTTATTGGTACGTGCTATTTAATTCCACTCTAGAAAAGGTACACATGTTCCCATTGATTCTGTGCAACAAAAGCAAAGCGCTTGGCGTATGGGCAGAGTGAAGTATTTAACTCAAGCGTGAACTCGCGATTGGACTAATCCTTCACTGTATGAATGTTTGTTTGTTAATTGTTAACAGAATTCTTTTAACCGCCGATTGGCATGTAGAACAATTCTACTTCTTGAGCTCTGGGAAAGCCGTACTCTAGTGGTATGAGAAATCTAAGTGCGTAATTGATTGATTATTATCAAAATAACGCTAATGAACTACTAAACGAATCACGTTACGTCGTGTATTACGACTTGCGAATTGTAGCTGATGAACTTGCAAGGCACATCCACTTGGGACAAATTCTGAGGATTGCAGAGGTTAGAGATAAGCGTCCCGAAAGTGTGTGACGAAATGTATTGGTGTTTTAGTTATTTTTCAGTTTCGATTCGTAAAAAGGATTCTTGCTGGAAAGTAAGTGATACGACAGCGAACCTTTACCTCAAGTTCGGCAGAGCTTATGCCAAAACTGGCGCTAGAATAATTTCTTTAGGGTGGATGTGTCTTGTGAAATGCGTGGCTTCAATTCGTAAATGGCAATACGTCCGTGAAAGTACTTGGTTGAAAAGTTGATTAGCAAATTTTTAATGAGTCAATTATGCATTCATATTTCTCCTCCGCCTCTCAGAGCAATCCTGTTCAATGAGCAGATGCGTGCTTTATGCCACAGAGGACTTTTGAAAATTCTGCTAACGCTAAAAAAACAGCACCTGGTGTGGTCATGTATTCACGAAGAAGCGCGCGTATGAATGCGGCCGTAAGTACGGGGGCCGGTAATTTGTAATAGCTAACGACATGATCGCAAACATGTCGGCCAGCGTGAAGCAGTTTTTTACGGCTCCGCGTTATTTCGCGCTGTTATCACTATCCCAATTGTATATCGCAGAAAAGCTTCTAAATGTCGGTAGTCTGAACCATAATGCTTCTTGATGTCTTTGAGTTGGCTGTGGTACCCTGTATGGCTGCGGGGTCCCTGTCCGATATCTCTTTCGTGAGTGCCGGTTTGCTTGCCCTACGCAGGGATCCATTAGCAACAACAGCGACCGGCAAATCGTCGTCAACTGACGCGCCATTAATTTCGTATTCCTCGTCGACATTGTCATCGTCTCGCGGTTGTGCCTGCAACGCCAACCGCTCCGCGGATGCCCGTGTCGATGTTGTCGCCCTCGGCGGCGTCTTGGTGCGTCCACCCCTGATCGCCTTCTGCTTGTCCCCGGCACTGGGCGGCGATCGCGGGGCGGACGGCGCAGCCGCTGGAGGCGATGGAGGCGGCGGCGCAGCTTTTGGAGCTGGAGGTGCCTTGGACGTCATCCTGTCTGGAGACTGGGCTGGCGACGGTGACTTTGGTTTGAACACCCTGGGGG
The DNA here is from genome assembly GCF_038994185.2 of Dermacentor albipictus. NCBI lineage: Eukaryota > Metazoa > Arthropoda > Arachnida > Ixodida > Ixodidae > Dermacentor > Dermacentor albipictus. The sequence continues at coordinate 393,450,397 of NC_091821.1, forward strand.
AGGAGTCCCTCTTGACGATCTCGACTCGGTCGTCCTTCGAGAAAGTGCGGCTTCTGGTCAGCTTCGTTCTGGAAGCGCTTGGCACTTGCCGCTCCGTCTCGGCTCCAGCAGGAGGAGCAGCAGAAGGGTTAGCTGCGGCTGCGGTTGAACCCGCGCTCTTCCTCGTGAACGTCTCGCTCCGCTTGACCGGAGTTGGTGAAGGTGCGGGGCTTCGGGGCAAGTGCCTCGCTTTCGTCGACAGAGACGTCAGAGACAGACTGCTGGCTCTACAAGACTGACGGTTCGTGGACGTCAGCCTACCGGAGGAGCCGTACGTCTGCTGCACGGGGCTTCCAGACCTGGTGGACGCTGCCGAATGCGAGGCGTATTTGTTGGCCGGCGCGACCTGTTTGGCCACGGAGCTCTGTGTCGGACTGGCGAAGGTCGGTCTCGGTCTGGGCGGAGGAGGTGGCGGGGGCCGGGGAGGCACTGGAGGTGGTGGCAGACGAGGCCTGACCGGCGGCCGCTGCTTGGCTGCCGAGCTCGCCGTGGCGCAGGCGATGTGGTACAACCTCATCGGATTCGGCGGGCTCCGTGCACTCGGTCGTCCTCTCGTGAAGGTGCCCCTGGTGCCAGCAGTTCGAAGCAGCACGGGGCTGCTGGACACCGACAGTCTCGGCCGCGTTGGTGGACTGCTGGTGACGCGGGTGAAAGTGCCGAAGCGGTTGCGGTACACCGTGGTGAAGGGGCCCACGCCGAAGCTCCGGCACCGCCCCGAGTGGGGAAGTTGCGGTAGTGTCTTCGTGATCGTCCGACTGTACGAAGGCGTGTTCTTTCGAAGAGTCCTGGGTGAGGTGTCGGGAGTCGTGCCCAGTGACTTCATGGACGCGGTGGATGCGAGCCGGTCGGTACGTCGCAATTGAGGACTGGCCGACGGTGTGGCGCTCAGCCTCGGCGATTGGGTCCTCGACTGAGAAGGTTTACAAGAGCAGGCGGGAACTGAACCGTTTTGCGTCGCTCCCGTCTTCTGAGGTTGCTGGTAGGTGAAGCCTGCGTGAAAAGTAACAATGATTACGGACACCTCTCAAAACAATATAGCTAGAGTCAAGGAGCTAAGCAGATGTCGGAAAGGTTCGATAGGGCTGCAGTGAGCGTTATTGTGAACTAAATTAAGTTACCCTCGTACTCAATGACCAGAATAAGTGCATACATTATGGACGTGACTAGAGCACTCGCGGCAATGTTCAGAGGTATTAGTTATCTCGAATGACAGAATTCATACTAGAGGGCACGTTTTCAAAAGCTTTGTGAAAACAGTTATGGTCAAAATCAAAGGACTGCACGAAAGGAGCAAGCGTCTGAGTATTTTCGCCTGGTGCATTTTGTCTGCACCTGCTGCAGCACGTGGGACCGGGTTATGCAAAGGGTATATTCATGTTTCATTTTTTATGAACTTCGCGCTTGACACACACAAATCTGTGCTCTTAATAACACCGGGATCGGCTACTTGGCGAGATGGAATACCGGTGCTTTATGTTCATGTTGTAAAACCCCAGGTGATCAAAATTATTCCGGATACCTCCACTACGGTGTCCCTCACAAAGCTCACTGAGCAGTTTCGGGACATGAAACTTCACAATTCACTACTCAGGTTCCACGGGCCAGAACTGATTCTCTGTTCTATGGTCGCATGTATACCGGCTGTTTCATGAAATGTGTTTGAAGTTCCTTGAAGATAGGAAAGATGAGGTGTTAAAATGATTTCCTGTGTATTGATTTTGCCACACGCGCATACATTTGAAGACGACTCGATGTAGTAATTAGACAAATATTTATGCGAATTAGAATAATTACCTTTTTTAGCTGTAATAACCATGCGACTAATAGAACGGTGAGCGAGCATTGAGCGAGTGGCCTTACCAAGCCACAATCACGATGACTTCGTGCTCGTCCAATGGTGAGGCGCAAGCAGTGAGGCGCAAGCAGCACTAAGAGTATGACTAAGAGTATTACAGTCGCGTTTGTCGGCTGTTCAGTTTTTATTTTCGTTGTGAAATTGGCCGGAATTCATAGCGGTATAGTGATTAGCAGCGTCAAGTTTTTGCTATTCGGGAAACGGTTATGAGCTCCTCGGATGGCGCGCTTCAAGTATTCATTACGGCCACAAGGATGCCATAAGTTCGCGCAGCGCATTACCGCGACTCCCCCTCGCCACGTTGGGTTCCTTAACGAAAAGAGTTTCACCATAGAGCAAAGCACGAGCAGGCGAAATGACAGGACAGTGGCTTGAACTGTCCAACAGGCGAACCAGTGAGGTGTACTTGTGCAGAAGTCCGGTCATCTAAAGCAAGTGATTGTCTGGGCAACCATCACATTTGATGTAAAGTCAGAACTTGTTTCCATTCCAGAGGATGCGAAATTTAACAAGGAGATTTACCTGAAGGGCATCCTGAAGAAGTATATTCACTCCAGCTGGACCTCAGAACACTTGTGATACAAAACATTTGTCTGTCACTAAAACTCTGCGCTTTCCTTGAAAGCAAGGACACTGGAATGGTAGCGAAGAAACACGTTTCCCAACTGCGTCGTTCCACAGTATTGTCCGACAAACTCACATAACCTCAACCCGATTGACTATTCTATTTGGGCGTATTTGTAGTGCAGGGCCCGCTGAAAACCCACCGGCGACACAATCTGCAGTGCCATCAAGCGTTTACTCGGGAAGGAGAAATTCATAATTACGGATGTCTGCTTGCGTGCGCTTGTGGATGCCTTCCTTAAGTGTCTACGGGCTTGCGTAGTGGCTAAAGCGCGAATTTTTCAACTGTGACATGCATATATTGTTGATTTGTTTATGTCATAGACGTAGCCACAGTAGTTTTGTTTTTGGTAAATGTTAGGTTTTCGATGGCTCAACTTTTGACGCACGCGGTATTATTAAAACACTCGCTTAACCCCAAGACCAATACGTAGGCTTCTGGCCAAGAGACGGTCAAGGGCTGCCTCTGAGGAGGGTACGTAGACTATGAAGGAGGTTATTGAATTCCAGCGAATGGCACGGCGCATGCTCAGCAGTGACGATGCCGAACAGCCGTGTTTTTTGTACGCGATGCAATAAAGAACGTTTATATCAGCGCTTTGATATTCTGTTCAATGAATTTTTGCTAAGCCCGTGTTAGACGCCTGTAGAGGAGAACAACTAAGACATTGTGTTCCGTATATTGTTTGATGAAACTGTTTCGGAGCTTCTCTCTCCAATGGGGGTACAGCGGCATTGTCATGTGTGGAAGCCAAACCTCGGTTGTTCAAAAATTAACTGAAGACATTTACGCTGTCTTGCACCTATCTGAAGCAGACCTTGCAGTATATGAATGCGATTTGCTGTATCAGATTCCCGCTTAATAACAAGAAACCTTTAAATCGCCCACATTGGTGTCTGTTTCGTTTGTACGTCCCGAGGTTAATGATACTTGGTGCACGTTAAAGAATCGCCAAAATTAACGTCAAAATTAACGCGGAGTCCCCCACTACTGCGTGCCTCATAATCATATTGTGGTTATGGCACGTAAAACGCCATACTTAAAAAAAGAAAGGTTCATGATTGCCACAAGAAAAATTTTAGTGCACTTTCGGCAAAAGCTAGAGGTAAATGCGCTTTGTAAGCGCAACTTTAAGCGCCCTCCGTATAAGTTGCAAAATACGGACACGCTAGTAAAAAATAAAACTTCATAAGGCCTAGGTTCTTCTTATAGACTGATCTACGGGACAAAAAAATCCTGGAAACAGCATGTTTTGCAAAAAGTAATGGCCTTGAATACAGCCTCATAATTACTAGCTCTAACGGTCTCATAATTACTAGCTTGTTTAGTTCGACAGCGTACATTATATATTAAGTAGCTCGAACTTTATCACGCGCGCACGATCATGCGACATATCTCAGCGGTAAGCTCCGAGAAAGTTCAACAAAGTTAATCCCACTCGGTAATCTTGCAGCGTTTATTATCCCGCCCACATTTTTTTTTGGCAAGCTCTGAGCTAACAGCAAGAAACCAGTAAGCATGTCTGACAGTGAAGAAACGCAAGCTCACTTTCACAGTAGTCGGAGCTTACATATTCCCCTCAAGTCGGCTGGACTGCGAGAGGTTACGGTGAATCACGACAGCGACTTTCCAGCTTTTGGTGATGACTGGAGATATTGAAGACTGGAGACTATCTCTGGAGAAGTTCCAAGATAAACTCGAGGGGAAGAATATTAGTGTCATTTGCCTCCGAACAAGAACTCTGCTTGTTAAATGATGTAAGCCCCACCTTTCTGCCTGGAACTGTCTGCTGTAGCTGCCTAGACCTCACCTTTGTTTCACGCTCCTTCACTAGAAAGTTCAGGTGGTTTCCGGATATTGAAACGCGGGGAAGTGACCACCTAGCTACTTACCATATGATAGAAGGTTTGAAGGGCTCTAAGTTAGCAGTCGTCACTCAATGTATCGACTTGCCGAAGTTCAAATCAATTGCCTAAGACGGCTGTCGTCATGACTTGTCCTCTAGCCTCGCGGACACCATAAAGGGTGCCCTAGAGGCTGCCACCCATTCTCTTCCGAGAACGTCTACACGCACCGAATATGACAATGAGCTGGAGAAGCTTCGTGCAATTCGTCGCCGTACATAGCGACGATACAAGTATATAAAGTCTTTACATGACTTCAGGTTGGCCAGAAGTCAAAAGAAAATTCAGCGTCGCATGAACAAACTTGCATCGCAAAGGTGAATGTCACTCTGCGAATCTTTGGATCCACGAAAACCTTTGTGTCACATATGTCACATATGTCACATTTCTCCACGGATGAACTCAAAGCTGCACGTGCCTTGTGCAGGCGTTCATCTTCACCAGGACCCGACGGTATAACCTACCGTGCCCTATGTAATCTTGGCGAAGAGGCTCGGAAAATGCTCCTGCTCTTGTTCAACAGCTCCTGGAAGACAGGTACGGTTCCCCATGAATGGAAGACCAGTGGCCTAATTCCATTGCTCAGGCCTGGCAAGTAGCTTGTCAACATTGCATCATACTGACCAATTGCGCTTGCCAGTTGCATAGGAAAACTGATGGAGGTTCTACATGCCTAGGATGGTACCTCAAACGTTACCAGGTATATCCAGATGCAATGACCAGTTTCAGGCGTGGCCGTTCTTCCGTAGACAATGTTATCGTCTTGGTGACGTACGTTGAGCACCAGAAGTCCTGAAAAAGATTATCCGATGCCCTCTTTCTTGACGTTAAAGGGGCATATGATAACGTAAAGCACGAAGCAATTTTCAACGCGTTAGAGGCAGTGGAACTTGGCGGGAAGATCTATTTCTGGATATATAGCTATCTGCATAACAGGTCCATTTTCATGCTTACCGAGGATGGCCCAACCTCCCAGAATTACCGTAACCGCGGGGTGCCCCTGGCGTAGTATTGCGCCCAACCCTCTTGAATGTAACACTCATAAGACTCGCCAACATCCTTCCATGCACCGTTAGCCTCTTTATTTATGCCGACGACATTTGCAATTGGACGTCGGCTTTGACGCGACTGCAGCTTCGCGCGCGGCTTCAGAAGGCAGCCACTTTAACACCATCCTACCTTTCAGAACAAGGACTTCATTTAAATGTGAAAAGTGTGCAGTGGTGGCATTTACCAGAATATCAATGTCTCCATACGTGATATCTGTCGACGGACAGCTGATCTCGTACAGCACAAGTCAGAGATTCTTGGGGGAGGTCATTGACAGAAATCTCTCCTGGACCCCTTATGTGAATTATGTGAGAAAATGCCTGGCGGGAAATTGCCATATGTTTAAGTTCCTAGCAGGAAAGACATGGGGAGTGTCAATACAATCTATGCTGCAACTGTACAGGGTCCTCTTTATTGGATTCCTGCGGTACTATGTACCGGTTGTCTCCGATACCTGCAGAACTAGTCTGAATACAATCCAAAGGATCCAAGCCCAAGCCCTGAAGATATGCCTTGTTCTACCGCGGATTGCGGTAGACCAACCGAAGTTATTGCAGTCGCTCTAGATTAAACTACTAGAACCCACATTACCATTTAAACAATGCGTGTGCACATAAGACACTTCGCCCATGCTCCTAGCCACCACTGCGCAATTCACTCAGTAGAAAAGTCCCACCCGACATTCACTGCAACTGTCTTCACGCACCATGCCTCTCTCAGGTCAGGTTACGCACCTGCGGCAAGACCTTCGATTCCTCCAGTTTGTGTGAGCCATGCTAAAGTAAACCAAACCATTCCAGGACTTCAGAAACAGTCGGACTTACCGCCACCTGCACTCAAGCAACTTAGTTTACTCCTCCTGTACGAGAAATATAGCGACTACACACAGGTCTATGCTGATGGCTCAGATGTATCAACTAGTTCCGGTGACGCCGTAGTTATACCAACAACGGGAATAAGCCAGCGGTTCAAGACTTCCCACCTTACCACATTTAAAGCTACAGAGCTCGCGGCTCTCCGCGACGCACTTCATGTGCCAAATGCTGAAAGTCCTCGAAAATTGGCGGTTGTTTGCGGTTCAAGGCCGGCCTTGCAATGTGTGCAGTCGTTTCTCCGACATGGAACTCACGATTAACTCACGTGCAAAATCGTGGAACTTGTCCATCACTTGAGAGAAAAAGGCGATGATATCTCTTTTCAGTGGATACCAGGTCATTGCGGTATCATTGGAAATGATGACCTAGATAAGGCAGCTCGGACGTCAAAACAAAGAAAACCGCTGCATCCCCATCCTTTCTCATGGACCGACGCTGCGAGACAACCTCGCATTCTAGCACGCACAATCTCCTTACCAGAGTGGAATACCGCACATACAAGGCGCACCAGACTGCACAGACTAAACCTTTCTCTGCAACTCAGACTTCCGGCCGCACTGCATTGACGTGAAGCGTTTCTTCTGTGTCGGTTGTGGCAGAGAGTTGCCTTCATGAAAGCTTATTCAGCACTAATTGGAATGGCTGATTGCCCTGCATATAATGTTTGCGGTTGCGAGGAGAATGTTGACCACTTATTGCGTCACTGCTTTCAATTTGAAGCACAAAGACAATCTTTGTCTAACACATTGAGGAAACTAGATCATCGCCCTCTGAGTGAACAGACAGTACTAGAACACGATCCCCGCCAATCATCGGCTCAGAAGGCAGTGAAGGCACTTTTCTGCTTTCTGATAACGTCTGGCTTGCACGAACAGCTTTGGCTGAAGTCCTGTCCATGCACGTCTCTATACCCTCTCTCTCTCCCTTCTCTCTCTTACCCGTCTCCTTTCACCCAGCGTACAGCAACCAACCGTACTCTTGACTGGTTAACATACCTGCCTTCCTAATATATATATATATATATATATATATAGGTCGGGGAGTGGAGCACCTTCCACCAAATGTAATAAGATGATTTATTATGAGGCACTAGGCACAGTCTGGTAGCACTGGCAGTAGACAAACGCTGATCACGCGCACAGCCGCAACAAGAGCGCCTTCTTCGTCTTCCTCTTCACCACACTATATATATATATATATATATATATATATATATATATCCTGAGGTACAAGGGTGCCTTATGCAAGCAAGGCTGTTTTCAGCACAGGAATTCACCACTTTTATTCTGGCAACAGCAAAACAGAAAGACAATGTTTCGCAACCAATTGAGTCAGGCGATATCTAGCACGACAGGCATATCCCTGGAAAGAATGCAATTTACTGCTTACAACTTGGACGTTCGCTCTATTTGGCACATGGGCATGGTGGTGTTCAAGCCGAAATAAGGCGTTTCTCGGGACCCGAATAACGGGCCAGCGCTGGTATCAGCTCTAGGGCACGTTGACTCAATGTCTTCTCGCAGGAGCCATGATTCTTTCTTTTGCGTAAGCGCGATATTATTTTCGTCTAGTCGCAGCAGTCTGGGCGTTGCTGCACTAAAACTATGCAGTGCTGCGCAAGCAAAAGCCATTGCGAAAATTCCTTCTACCATTCTGCAGAAAGTCTTTAGACATTTGTCAGCGTAGTATATGGACTTCCCATCGCTAATTTTTTTGAAATGTTCATATTGTTTATGGACTTTTTGAGAAATTGTTTGATTAATTGTTTGGTGTCCTCGAAAAAAAAAGAGGGATTGAGCTTTCCGGAATGTCCATCCATACGGTTGAGAGAGAGAGAAGGAAAATGTTTAATGGAGTGTATGCTGCGAGAAACACACACACACGCGTATGTGTGCATGTGTGTGTGGTGTTGACAGTCGTTTGACTATGCACGCGCTCCAAAAAATGCTTACATCATTTGGCACCCGTCTTGTCCCCTCTTTAACCATATCTGCACTTCCTTTATCTAACAATTTTCATTCGCTCCTTCCCTCTGGAAAAACGCTATGTCACTCTGATGCGCGCGTGCAGTTCTTGAACTTGAAGGGCACCTAGACCACTCTGAGCTGCAAGGCGAGATTGTGGTTTCTCTATCGCCTTCGCTACCCTCCCTGCGGACGCTCTCTCCTCCTCGGTGTGTAATTCTCTAGAAGACGGGTCGACAGTATGGCTGTGTTCCGATACTCGCCGTGGACGGCAAAGTAGACGGCTAAGCGGACAGCGGGTATTCTAAGTATCGCTCCATTTCTCACGAAGACATCAAAGTAGACAGCTTCGCGAAGGCAGCTTCGAAGTCAAAAACGATGCAGGCTACTTTCGTGTACAAATGGTATGGAGGCTGAGCAGGACGCTTGGAAGCTCAACGGGAAGGTCGTCTGTGCGCGAGAAAACGTAGACACGCTTTTATTTGCCCTTAATGTAAGCCACATCGTGTTTATCATAGGTTCGCAGGCTCAAGGACTTAAAATACAGAGATATTCTGTATTTCTCTCAACTTTTTCTTGTCACCGCGAGGTGGCGTCGCGTCGCAGAAACGTCTCCCATACGCCTTCTAGACGGCTGCAAACGCGTTCCATTGGATGGTGTCGAAGTTGTCTCCAGCTGTCTCCTTAGCTGTCTACGTAGACTGTCTCCGATGCCGACCAGACACCCTATGTCTGTAGCAAAGGTCACGCTGGCGCTCTGGTTCAAAAAAACACCGATAACTTCCACTTATCGGCATTCGGCGCATTTCAGTTACACGCTGTTGCAGCGACACGACGCAGTGCAAAACGCTCTACGCGAGGTGAAGTCGGTTGATTGTGCACTGCAGGTAAGCGAGACGACGAGGAAGAGCAGGCCTGTTGACTAAGGCGTGGCTACGTAGCAGACAGGTGGGATTTGGTGTTCGGCGTACAGGGACCAATTGACGGCATTTGCACTGGTGACGTATGGTGCATGACCCTGTTGCCGACCCGACGTGTGAGTTATCAACCACAATAGCCAGGAGAGGAGAACAGGATCATTCTTGGAATTGACATAAATGGTTTGGGCGGGCCATTTAAGGTACCTCGGGAGGGCAGCGTGTAAGAGTAGAAATACTTGCGAGACTGACAGGAACAATTTTGTGGGAACAAGACATCCCCAAAGAGTGTCACTCTTTCTTTTCATAGACTGCGTGTCTTTTCGCTGTCAAATGCTGTGACCATAGACGCCTGTAAGAAACACTGAAAGTGAGCTTTCTCGGAAGTACGAAATCAGAAACTAACGGTAACTTTAGAACGCTAGTACACTGACGCACAGCGGGGCCTGTAAGCAACATTCTTTTTTCTTCTTCTTTTTGCTCCGTAAAATAGAGCAACGGGAAACAGAGAACAAGCACGACGATTCGAGCTGCAAAAGCAACAGTAGATTCGGAGGAGCAATTCGCAGTAGCAAAGTCCCAAGCCGTTTATTGCCTTCAGTCGCAGGGGTCGGAGCACGCGTCGACACCACATGCTGTGGTGGGTGATGTACAGGCGCCTCGGGGGCGTCCCGCAGTGATCGACGCGCTGCGACGCGCTAAGTTCTCCGTCCGGTTTGCAGGCATTTCGAGACTGAAGCTCGGGGAGTAAAGGGAAGAAAGGAAGAAAAGTGCAAACGGGACAAAAAAATGGGACGAGAGAAACGACGCCATGCTGTTTTGGTCTAAAAGCGAGCAGGGCGGCCTCAAGCGACTCCGCTTGAATTGCAGCGTCTCTGGAAGACGGGTCGAAAAATGAACAAGCAACATGTGCATGCGAAGAGAGGCTCATGCTAGTCGACGAGCACGTATACTGGCCATCCCGGTTCACTGTTGCATCGATATCTCGATTCATTCATTCAGTCATTCTTTTTATGATACAAGGGAATTATTTTTCCACAACGTTTTTTTTTGTCATGTGAAAATACATAAATACCGCGAGAGTCATTCTAGGGTTTTCTCGGTTTGCTCGCTGTTTGCTCTAGTGCCCATTTCTGCACATTGTCGAAAGCTTCATTCTATTTGTCAGTAACTCAAGTGTGTTGGCACTAAAATGGTTCCGATTCATTGATCGTCGAGCGATAAGCAGAACATCCGGAAGTTTACAGCGTTGTGGGGATGGCGAGAGAAATAGAAGATAACTATTGTATTACATAAACGTGGAGGTGGCGCCAGCTCATTGTCTACATTGAAGAAAGTTAAGAAAATTACGTTCTGTACTCAAGGTGGGGATAAACTTCACTTGTCCTTGTTTAACACTAGTATAACAGACAAAAAATTCTTGAAGTAATTGAGTGTAGATATCCCAGACGTGCAGTGCATACTACCGCCAAGTTCACCGACGAGAACTTTTGAGACGTTCTATATAAATTGAGTTCACTTAACAGCCGAACTAACGAACATGTAAACAGTGATGTTTTCTTTTCTTTTTTTTTTTGCACATAGAGAGAAAGTGTTTGGGTGAAACAACAGGATGAATTATTTGATTTCGTTGTAAGGATAGGCTTACTGCACTCACTGACGTATGTACAGAAGACCCGTAATGTGACGCTGCATTCAAACGTGTCTGGTGGCTAAATTTTTGCTATTCAGCATTGACCCTTCACGCAATTAACTTAGAACACAGACATATAGAAATGAGAACGTCCTTTTTAACAGGCTCTTGCAATAGCATCTCGAAGGTTGCTGTTTCTCTTTATTATTTTTTTTCTTTCGGGCTTTTGGCTTCACCGCTGTCACTATAGTTCAGAGGCACGTTGGTTTTTTGACCACCGGGTACGAAATTGTATAGCGCCTGGATACTAACTTGGAATAAAAGTCACAGCTTGAACACATTAGTTCGAAATAAAGTCCACGTTTCTAACTGGGTAGCGCTAAATTACCTCATGCATAGCTCTTTAAAACTTGCTAGGGACACGTCAATGAGATATTTTTATTAAAAATAAACAAATAGAAAGCTAAGTTACGAAGTTCTTCGGAGTCAAGCGAGTGAACAAGTGTACCTTTCCTGGAGGTTTAGACCCGCTCCACGGCAACATGAGCAGTGAAGTTTCACACCGAGATTATTACAGGCAGATCGACTTGCTATATATGGCGTCCGCGGGCAACGGTGGGTATGGCGATTAATGATATGGTTAGAATGATGAGCGTTACATAGGTTTGTCTGACATCGCCCTTCTGGCTTCGGTTCGTGGTTTGTTCATTAACGTAACGTAAGCTAGTTTTTTAATGAGAAATGCCTGCCAAGGCCGTCATTTGTTTTTCTTTTTATAGTATACCAAGCGAAGAAAACTTGAGCAAGCGGGCCGGTTATATTCGGCAGATTATCTATCAGACAGAAATGGCTGGAATTTCATTCAGTATCAATAATAGAAACCCAGGCTGCCACGAAACGCAACAAACAAGAACGGTCCCAATAAAAAGGATTCGGCGGATTGAATCATCACTGTTATCATTAATATTTTATAATACGACCATTCGACAGTTTTTGAAACACCAGACAGACAGACAGACAGACAGACAGACAGACAGACAGACAGACAGACAGACAGACAGACAGACAGACAGACAGACAGACAGTACAAGACAAGACAAGACAAGACACGAAAGACAGCCAGCCAGCCAGCCAGACAGACAGACAGACAGACAGACAGACAGACAGACAGGACAAGACAAACAGACAGGACAGGACAGACAGACAGACAGACAAAAGCTCCATCGCGTTACCAATTGGCAGCACTGCATGCAACGGGCGGTGCGGAACACAAACAAAACAGGCTCAACACGGCAGAGGGCGCGGAACGGCGCATGCGCCGCTCGCCCGCGTGGGCGCTGCTCGCCGATCGAACGGACCAACCGCGGCTAAGGGCGTCCCGTTTAAAAGAGTCGCTCCCACCGACACCAGCGGGATCTCGCCGGGTTTCGCGAAAACAGCTGTTGTACTCGGGTCTGGCTCGCGCCGCTCGCTCGCCCGGCTAGAAGCGCCACGAATGACGTCTGCGGCGGCGAGGAGCACCGTGGCGGCCGTCCTGGCTGTCGCGGTATTCGCGTGCGCTCTGTCAGCGCGACTAGGGGGGCACGTGGTCGCGGAGGAGCGGTGGCCAACGACGCGTGCCACCGATTGGGACCTGGTGGACGATGCTCTGTCCGTGGCCGAAGGAAGCGTGACCGCGCTCGGGAACAGGATCGAGCACCTCTACGAGGACATATACATCGGCTTCGCCATGATCGTCGGTAAGCTTTGCGGGACATCCTTACCTGTAGTTAAAACATTAAAGATCCTTGGACCACGGCCATGCGCGTTACTGGCACAGAAAGCAATGGGAGTTTTGTTGTAGTTCCCGAAATTCGACAAGGTCTCTGCGACCGTTTGTAGACTCGCGTGCTCCTTCAAGTGTGCGCGCGACTAGTGCGCTCTCTCTTCCCTTCTTTCTCTCTCTATTTTCACTCTCTTACCCCTTCTCCCAGTGCAGGGTAGCAAACCGGACGCGCGGCTGGTTATCCTCCTTGCCTTTCCACGCATTTCTGTCTCTCTCTCTCTTCCTCGCTGTGTGCGAGGCTACCGCATCTTCCAGGCAATATTATGAGGCTTCCTTAAGCTCGAGATGTCGGGCGGGAGCACAGCCTTGAGGGCCCCATTTCGTCTCAAGAACATCTCGGAAAGAGACAGGGCCATCCCGCCGCATTTTGCGGGTGATCTCGGCTACCCTCTGGCTGGTTACGCTTACAGAACAGAGTAAAAATGGAAACGGACTGTACAACTGCATTCCCTCATTGTTTTTTGGGTCATAATTACAGTCACGGGGTACGAAATGAGAACGCAAGGGATGACAATGGTTCACTTTTTTCAAGCACTGGTATGAAGGAAAGAATGCGTGTGTCATGTTTACGTATGGCACCTACTGTACGTTCATTCATATATGAGGGACATGCTTTCACTAATATCAGAGTTAAAGCCAGGTAGGAGTGGAAGTCAACTTAATCAGTACATCAGGCTCATTAATTCCGTTCCCCACGAAGACTCAAATAGCGCAGCGCACCTCACTGCCGTCATTACAACAACAACTAAAAAGTAAGTAATATGATGGTGTATGCGTCCATTTTTGTCCGACGAAAATCCCGGCCAATTAATTTTTGCTCTTCTCACAGATGGTTGCGCGACGCCACCTGCTGAGTTTGTAAACGTCACTTCTTATTGCCTACATGATCGCTGAAGAATGCGATGTCTTTTCTGGCAGTAAAAAAGCTTAATTCGCTGGTTCCGTTTGAAATCATGCATAGAAGCATAGAGTGGCCCTCCTGATAATTTCGTCTACCTCCGAGATCCTGTAGCCTCGAGTAATAAAATGCATGCAATGTTTTTCCATGTTTTTTCTTCCTTTACTAACACAGTTTTATCACTGTTCTCATCCTTTCAAAATGTATGCAGTGCCGAATTCTACGCAAAGCTGTGCATAATTTTTTTCTCTACTAAATTTTTGTAAATTAGTGAGCGCGCGCTAAATTACCTAGTGAAGGAAAGTGAAGCGTGCGGCATTACTTACTGCGTCCGAATCTACCTACGTGTCAATCAAAAGATAACTAAACCAGTCATCACTAACAGATCGATATCTAGGTCGGCGCTTGCTCATGACAAAACCTTCTAAGCCAGGAAGCCTGCTCAACGGAGACTTGCTTTCACTAGTACGGTGATACGTACGTACGGCAGGCACGTACCCAGGGGGGGGGGGGCCCGGGGGGGCCCGGGCCCCCCCCGAAATCAAGTGGCATACCCCCCCCCCCCCCCCTCCCCACCCACGCCACCTCTCCTCACACATTCCTAAAGCGCCACCAGATCAATGTTGAGACTTGACAGCTGTTCATCGGTCAGCATTATGCTGCCTTTTTCACTCCTTTTAGACGGCTGTAGTTAACGGCACCTCTCGTAATGTGAAGGACAGGTTGCTCATAGATTCCGCACCGGCGCGATTAACTCGAGATGCGTTCAGTTGTCACCATCTATTCAACCGTCACGCGCATAGCTGTTGCTTTTGTTAGTTCAACCTTCTTTGTTTAGGCTGATCCTGGGACCAGGAGAGGGATGCGGCTGTTACTCAGCTGGTCTGTACTTTCATGGAACGAGTTGCGGCCGGAGAAAACGCCAATTGCGTTTAACTTATCCCTTTGCTTCATTATTTTCTTGAGTGACGGCTCGCCGCGACGCTGGCAGATGCCCGGAAACATATACATGAGATATGGGTTAGGTAAGGTGGGAAATAAAACAATGTGAAAGAGCGTCCATCATGAAACCCTGCAATAACCCTTAAACTCATAAGCAAGATGACTGCCGCCCGTTACCTCGTCTGTTTTTCCCTAACTGTATAGCACTTTTCGTGCAAAATTGGCAACTGGAAACAAAAATCGCAAGGAGTTGAGAAATTAAGCGATATACTAAGGGAGAGAGCCAAGGCAACAACCAAACTGCAAGCAAAAGCGAATAATAAAGAAGTTAAGCGTTGTTTATGAGACTATTTATGGATCAACATCTTTTTATTGAAAAATGAAGTAGAGAAAACGCCGCCGGAAGTGGAGAACAATTACTTGTTTTGAATGACGCTTCTACAGTTATCGGTTGAACCGCCTCACGTAGCCACTTCTCTGCTGTGCTTATGTGGGTGTTTTTCTAACCTTTCGCGGTGAGCGCAGTACGTCTAGAATCGCAAAGTCCTGCGCTCTACGCGGTTGTATGGGACTGGCGGCCGCACAGCGTTAACTGTCAAAACTGATCAACAAGGCGAAAATAACTGATATTCGAAACTATAACATGAGAAACACTGAAGAAGCCGTAAAAAATGAACGCATCCTGAAATCAGTAAAAAAGAAACCTGGCATAGGACAAACCATGATGTATGCACTAGAAGATAAAAAGGGGAATATCATCGGCAATCTCGAAGATATAGTAAAAGCAGTGGAAAAATTCTAAGCTGACCTGTATGCAGTACCAAGACGAGTCACGATACCTCACTTAGAAACAGTAATGAACAGGACACAGAAGCTCCTTTTTTGACATAAACCACATTTGAAACCCACAGAAACCCAGAAACCCACATTTGACAGCTTCTCCAGAGTATAAACACCTGGCATTTCCCTGGCATAGCGAATCTTGTTACACAAAGATGCTTGAGGTCTGCCTCACCAAATTACGCTGCCGCATTCCCTCCCTAAATTTATATTTATACAGGTCGGGTTTGGTTCCCTGTCCCCTTTGTTCTTTTTGTGAGGAGGAGGAGACGATACAGCACATTCTTCTATCTTGCCGCCGCTTTGCTGAGTTAAGGAAAAGATTGTTGGAGATACCTTTTCGAAGAATTGGCCTGGACTTGACAGAACCTGCAATTCTTTCGTTCGGGGCGTCCACTTTAGGATTAAGCCACAGGGATGCATGCTTCGCTGTCCAAACATTCCTTACAGAATCTAAACGAATGCCCTTCCAAAGTCTATTTTTTATTACTTTTCAATTAATTATTCCTCATTCAACAGCACCTTCCTGATTTTATTTGGGCCGGTAATTCAACCCTATTCAATGCTATTCGCATAGATATTAGGAAATTTATGCTCTATATTATATTTGAATAATCCACCCATTTCTTGGCCAATCCCCCATCGTGGGTAGGAGCCACACGTGCCACAGGCCACAACAACAACAACAACAAAGGAACAAGAGATCAGGATCGCCAGTCGGCCACTAGAGACTGTGAAGGAGCATGTTTACCTAGGTCAATTAATCACAGGCAACACTGATCATGAGAAGGAAATTCACAGAAGAATAAAAATAGTTTAAATCGCATACGGCAGACATTGCCAGCTCCTGACTGGAAGCTTACCATTATTATTGGAAAGTAAGGTGTGCAATCAGTGCATTTTGCCAGTGCTGACATATGAGGCAGAGACATGAGAGCAAGTTAAGGACCGCGCAAAGAGGGATCCAACGAAGATTGCTAGGCATAACGTTAAGAGAGAGAAAGAGTGGTTTAGATCAGAGAGCGAAGGGGTATAGACGATATTCTAATTGACATCAAGAGGAAAAAATGTAGCGTTGCAGGTCATGTAATGCGCCGGTTAGATAACCGTTGGACCATTAGGGCTACAGAGTGGTTACCAAGAGAAGGAAAAGGCAATCGAGGACGACAAAAGACTAGACGGAGCGATGAAATTAGGAAATTCGCGGGCGCTAGTTGGAATCGGTTGGCGCAGGTCAGGGGTAATTGGAGATCGCATTGCAGGGAGAGGCCTTCGTCCTGCAATGGACATAAAACAGGCTGATCATGATGATGATGGTGATGATGATGATAGAGGTGGTGGCCCCCCCCCCCCCCCCGAAAAAAAATCCTGGGTACGTGCCTGACGTACGGTGATAGATTTCTTTATTGATTATCATCAACCCCGGCATCGACTAAATTAACTTGTAGCAGGACAAGAAATTTCGTTCGTGCTGTCTTGTTATTCTCGTTTTTATCAACACTGGACGCACAGACTTCGCTATCCAATCTGTAACCCTCGTATTCCCTACGATGTTTCCCTCGAAAACGGCGTTTTTCAACCATTTGCTACTCGTTCAATTACTACAACACACCATCTATTGTAGTCGCCACTTATTCCTAAGTGCCGTTCACTAATTTGGTTAACTCGGATTTAAATACTAATCAGTGACTCTACCCCCGAACAACCTTGTGACTTAATTGGGAATGTGCATATGATAAAAATAATGTTAAGGTAAAGCTGCGCACAGAAGAAAACCTGAGTCACTGGCTAGTAAGTTAGTTGTACAGAAGTTTCCAGACATAAGCTGATCGGCAGGGCCTGTCGAGCAAGTTATTCCGTGAGAAGAACAAAGTGCCGTGGCCAGCAAATTAGTCTGCGAAGAGGTTGGTGAAGTCACGGACAAGAGCGAGCTATGTGTAATTACGCACGTTAGACATCTGGCCATTGTGTCATCGAGTGCTTAATTAAAATTATTGTACATACATACCTGCTTACTCGATGTCTCTGTTTGTGGCCGCTCGCAGTGAGATGAGAGCTCGAGTAGAGGCGTTGCATTTCCTTTCGAAAATTTTTTTGAATGTCGCATCTTTAACTCGTGGAAAGCGTGCCAAACATAGTGGTCTAACATGTGCTTCAATATAATTTTACGTACAGGTTAGGACAGCCTACGTAGCTCGCGCAACATCCCATAAATGAAGTCATATATCATCGATAAGAGAGAAGGGAGAAAATATGTATATTCACAATATGTTTCTCGAAGGCTCAAGGTCTGTTTGGGGAAGGGGCAGGAGAACCTGGGCAAGCGCATCACCCATAACGAAAGCTTTACACGCGAAGCTTCGTGGCGAGTTAAGTGTCTCTCACGTGAGCGCATGGCCGATTCCAGACCTCGAAGGACGTCACCGCTTTGTGCGGGTGCTCGTCCCATTGCCTTTCGCGTGCATACGGCACAGGAGGAGATGTATTTACGCTTGTATTTACTTTGCATGTGAGTGCATAACGCATTAATTGCGGCAGTGATTGCGGGCACTCGGGGTCATCGCACTGCCGTCGCCACTTCCACACGACAACATTGTCGGGCACCGTGGCGTATCGGAAAGGCACGAACAAATTAAAGTTAAATTCGGGATTGCTACGTGCCAATATCCCGATTTGATTATTACGCACGCCCATAGTGGGGGCACTCCGGACTAATTTCAACCACCGGGAGTTCTTTACCGGGCTCCTAACCTAAGTAAATGGGCGCTTCTTTTTTTCATTTCACCGTAGTCGAAATGCCGCAGCCTTGGCCGGGAGTTGAACCTGCGACCTCGTGCTTATCAGTGCAACGCCATAGCCACAAAGCCCCCGTGGCGGGCTCCGAAAGCCATACGCTCAACGTTGAGGAAACGTAATGAAGAGTAAACACGCACAACCAAATTCGCACACGGCTGCTTAAGAACTCAGCCACTTAAGCTTAATACATTTACCGAGAAAAACAAAGGACACAAAAGGCTCCGCGCCTTTTATTCGGCGCTAACTTCTCTGTACTGCGTCTGCGATTCTCTTTTTTTTTTTCCCACCTGCGCGAAAAACAAGACGCCCGGGCTTTATCGTTGACTAGAGCAATTACACCCCCTCACCTTGCGAAGAGATTATAGTAAGTTCGTGGTTTTTTAAAGGCAAGGCGCGAAATGCAACATTTCTTTTGGCGCTGCTCGTGAAGGCAGTATACATAACGACCGATAGCTCAATATGCGATGAAAGAGCCGGTTCAGGAAAACAGTCTAAGCAGGATCAATTTTATGGAGATTGGGAAAAAGAAAGCAAGGCATTCCGCCACCTGATCGTGAGCGTGTGCCCTTGCAAGGTTCTTACGCACGACACGCAAGGTGCCAGTAAGTGTGCTTTTAAACTTACTTGAGTCAACCGTACGAGAGTGGGAGCGAGACGAAAAAACCTGCGTTCAAGTATCCCAAACAGAAAAAAAAGGACACCGGTAGCAGGGACCGAATAAGTAGGAAGAGGTGTAGAAAAAAAAAGGCCGTATTTCTCGTCTTCTACGGAGCACCTCGTGAGATCACGATGACGTTGAGAGTTCACGTATTTCTCGAGACCTATGGTTCTAATCTTCGCAGTAAGTGCGACGGGCCGATCTGGCAGTTAAAGAGCCGAGTAAGTAGAAATAAGCGCAAAAAAAGAAAGATCCCCCATTTCCAGAAACGGCACGTCTCGAGATTACGTGACATTTGTATTGAGCTCACGTCTTCCTCGTATATCCTATGGTTCTAACCTTTGCGGTAAGTGCGACGGGCAGATATGGCAGTCGCTGAATATTTAAGCTTACGAAACTGGTGGCTTGTGGGTTTTCTATATGACCGTCTTTAACGGTGTATTTCTTATTCGAACAATACCTATATAGACGCTATCGCGCGAGATTCCACGCCATCTACACACATGGCCACGTTATTTCACAGCATGCCTGGGGACGCTATTTCCCGGGGTCGATACAGACATAAGGACATAGACACGGCAATTGTCTACTATAAAGCCGTAGTAACCGCTGGACTTCGTCCTTGCATTGCTTGTCAACTACTGTCTAAAAAACTTGCGCAAAGAACTTGTCGGGAACTTTATGAACCATAAGTAGGCCATAGGAAGCTGGGGTCTAATGCACAAGAATTCTTGCTCATAAGCGCTCTTTGCCACTGGCGCGCCCCCTTCGTTAATAATGTTTTACGGGGGATCTGCAGGCAAGAACGTTTATTTACACTGTTTTATAAGGAAGCTAAAAGCGGGCTCACAACAACAAAGACGGCGGACGATAGACACCGCATCGTTGTTGCATCTTTGTTGTTGTTGCATCGTCCCCATGACGTCCGCTATACACTTGGACATCCTGTTCTACATCCGCAGGATAGCTGGCTCATAACAACATATACGTCACCAACTGGCTGTTATCTGCTATCAAGAAGCGTCTTAACATAAAAACAGTTTTCTTTGAGACTACTCGTTTTGATTTCGTAACGAGTTTCGGCAGTAGAAAGCGTACAGATTTTATGCGTACAAACTGGCAAGTCTATACGGAGGCAAAAGGATCTAGAAGTTTATCGGAGTGAGTGAAAGGTAAGAAGGAAGGCAATGATGTTAACCAGTCAAGAGTCCGGTTGCCTACTCTACACTGGGGGAAGGGAGGAGGGGAATAGAAAGAAGGGAGGTAGAGATAGTAAGAAAGGAAGGCGGTTAATGGGAGCGCGGGTACGGACAGCACTACGCAGTCAAATGCGCTCGTAGAAGTATATACTACCAGGTGTATACAAGTGTATGCTTTGTATGTCGACCAAAATATGCAGTTCTTGTAGGTGGCAGCCATTAAACAGGACGGTGCTGAAACTGGTGGAAAGTAAGATCGAGATATATTCCATATTCGTCAGCCTTTTCTTATCGCACGCTAGTCGCCAGTGTTTGCTCGTCATGGCTTTGTTGTCGGCTGTCCCGTCATCGAAACCGCAGGTCTTTGCGCGGGCTGCGTCAACAGATGGTAACTGGACGCGAGACTAAGTGCGCTCGCCGAAAACGCCGGTGCGGGAGTAATAAATATTTTGATCCACAGACTGCATAAACCCACTGTGATAGCGTCGAACCATGTGCCGCTATAAGTGCAAAAAAAGCTTCAGTCTCTTGAGCGCATGCGTACAGAAAGAATTAACTTCGTCATTATTTTTTATCCTAAGTTCACTCTGTCCCTTGTCACCGACGCCGTTACTGTCGCTAGTATCGCACAACACGTGATAATGTGGCCAACGGCTGACGAACATGCGTAAAATCACTTTTGGCTTCTGAGGCGCGCTTACCCCCCCAAAAAAAGATAATAATAATACAATAAAAGGAAACAGGTCCTCCTTTTTACTCATCGAGTGCAGCGACGTCGGCAGAGGTGCGCTGACGTAAGTAAGGCACCTCCGACGCCGTCTTAGCCGAAACCTTAGGCAATATCTTCATGGGATGAATATCAGCCAAGAGTTCAAGAAGCGATCGACGACGCTATGCACAGTGCATTTACTGGAGAAAGGGGTATGCACTCGGATTAAGTGTGAACAGGCGCCCACTGCTCGCAAATTGACACCTTTTGAGCGCTCTTGTTCGCTGTGTTTAGAAACTGACTGAGCAATTTCTGTGAAACGTGAACCCCGTTTTCGCATCAGGGTTGCCTTGCATTATCGCGAAAATGCTCTGAGATTTAAAAAAAATACACGTCGCGCCATGATAGCGTGCGTTGCCTAACCAGCGAGAGGGGCAAAGCTATTTTCCACCCACATAAAAAATGTTTGGCTTCAAAAAGAAAATATAATATTTTACATCAACTTCAGGTGCCGCACGTTTACAGCTTAGCTGTATATGGCTAAAGTTCCATGTATTTTTCGTGTCCGTGCGTCATTATTATTAATAATAATAATAATAATAATAATAATAATAATAATAATAATAATAATAATAATAATAATAATAATAATAATAATAATAATAATAATAATAATAATAATAATAATAATAATAATGTATGAAATAAAGGAACCAAGATGCAATGTTTAAAGCCGATGGGTATGCTGGAATTGTGTATGGACAGCACATATACTCATGAGGAGGAGTCATTGCCATATACGTAATGGACAAAATGCATGTACAACCATACACGCGCTTTGCATGGACTAGCAGTGATGACACTGCCTATGTGATCATCCTTGCAGACTTCAATGTGGAGATTTCAAAACCAGAAAAGAAATGGTTGACTCAGTTTGTGCTAGAAGAGTTTGATTTGAAGTGCCACACCAATCCAAGTCACTCAGCTACTCAACAACGCTCGTGTGTATATATTTAACTTTAGTCAAGGATATGTCTAAGGTTCTAAGCGAACCAATCGGTGTATATTACCGTAATCACAAAGCTGTCGTACCACATGATGAAAAATAAATACTTGTATCCTAGTCTAACCCTGTGTTAAGTGTTACAGCTTCGCTGGTGATCCATTTTCAGAGAGTGGAACGACTCCTCAATTTTTCTTTACTTTTTATTTTTTTGAGAGGGCGACTCATAATTTTACACAAGTGCTGTTATTAAGATATTAAGTGTCGTTGCGCTCGCTACAGGCATAGAGATATGTGAAGCAAAGTATTCGATTATCAAAGCGCAAAGTGAAAACTGAGACAGGTTCCTTCCTGTTTCAACGTCAAAAAATATCGGCTGTACGCGCTTGGTGGCTCTTTTTTTATCGACCATGTTGGCACACTTTCTTTATTTTTTTTTCCGAAGAAGGAATGTCGTCTATTGCTGATGAGTGAAATTTGATAGCGCCTCGCTTTTAACAAGGTAGCTTGTGTGCCAGCAGATTTCACCTCATTGAAATATTTAGGAATTCTAATGCACTTTTCTCACATGTCAGAAATTCGTAATCCATAGTCTCCCGCATGAGAGTGTTTATTCCAAAATAAATAGAACACGTCTTTTCTTTCTACACTTTACAGGTAAAAAAGGAAAGAAAGCATATGCTAAGCTTAGCGGAATATTGCCACTTCGGCTCGGTTACTTGAAAAGGTGTACATTGGCTATCACGACAAATCAAAACGCGTAATAAAATAATTGACAAAAATCATAGTTCCATTTTCTTTTTAAGCTTATAGGATGGGCACATTCTGCAATTGTAGAATCAATGTTGCTGGGCTGTGAATGAACGTGAATGCAGCAGAATCCCGGAGACTTGCACAAGTCTCGGGATGTCCGCCCCCCCCCCCCCCACCTAGAAAAAAAGAACAACAACATGTGCGCGCAGTGCACTAACCCTTCATGCATGCCCTTTCCTGGAAAAGCCTTCCCTGAGCACTGTTGGACAAAACCAACTGGAAAGCCAACATTGTTGCGCATACTGGCTAATAATATCCGAAAATTAGTGTTAGTTCCAAGGTTCCCAACAAATAGCCAGGCCTCATGCGCTCACTTGCAACAGTCCCGTGATTGCTACATATGCCACGAAGTAATTACCTAAATTTCAGTGGGTGCATTTCCATTTTTGTTGTTACATTGCAGGCAATGATTGCTTTGTTGTTACATTGCAGGCAATGATTGTTCGTTCAAGTCGCGTTCTAAAGCAATTCGAAAGCGGTATGTAAATGGTGATATTATTTAACGTCCTACAACTACAACTGGACTACCATATACGCTGCAGAGAAGAGTTTGGGTTGATGTTATATTGGAGTGTGTTTACCGCGCGCCGACACCTAAGCTCATGGGCGGTTGTGCAGCGCGAGCCTATCGTAATATCACGGTGCTACAAGCAGAGCGACTCGTCGGCATCTCTGCCGAATGTTTCACAGCTAGAGAGCTAAAAATAAACTAAAAATGTGTTTACCAACTTACGAACCATCTAGTATAGCCCATAGTCTGCAGTCTAGTTTAACAACACTGCGTCATCTTCGTTCTCCCGTTAACAATCATCGTCGTTGCCCCTCTTGTCGCGTGTTGGGCTGCTGAGCACGAGGTCACGGGATCGAATACCGACCACGGCGGCCGCATTTCGATGGGGGCGAAATGCGAAAACACCCGTGTACTTAGATTCAGGTGCACGTTAAAGAACCCCAGGTGGTCGAAATTTGCGGAGTCCTCCACTACGGCGTGCCTCATAATGAGAAAGTGGTTTTGGCACGTAAAACCCCATAATTTTTTAAAAAGAAAATGACGTAAATCAAAGAATAAAGAAACAGAACAATACACCGAGTCACTATACAGCTGCAAAGACGGCACGTTGCCATTTCGTGGCTACTCGCCAGAATAAGTTCTTTCGCAGAACTATGGCATACGTTTGGGCTTCCTTCTCACTAAGGTGGATAAAACTATAGACCGTTTCAACGAGAACGTCCTGGCGTCGCCATAAGGCCATCAGAACTGAGCTAATTGCGGATGACATCCACACAAAAGTGTTTGCAGAAGCTGCCATGTGTGCCTTTGTACTCCCGGGCCACAGTCCCGAAAGGAAGTTCTCACTCTCCCGGATGAAAACGTCTATAGATATCATATTTTGTTTTCTATCGCTCTCTCTTATTGTATAATGGGTTGGATCAAGTAACTTGCACCGTATGATTCTACGAAAAGTTAGTATAACTGCATCTAATTTCACAATTCCTTCCATACTCACTGACTGCGAAGATGTCACGTTCGTGTATATATATATATAACATTCAAAAAGGAACAAGAAGGCGAACTAAGGCCGGTCCTCCAGCCGAAACGTCAGTAAAAACAAGAACAAGCCACCCGTTCTGTTTTAATTGTGCGACTAGTTATTGACTTTATGTCATTTTGCAGCTTGTACCGAATTTGCTTTGCATAATGTTCCTCTTAGTCACTACTACATTGCAGTTTTACGCTGTATATTTGCTATAATGTACATATTTTCTGACAAGAGGTCCCTTTACATGCACATGCTCTAGGACCTCCTTCTGTATACTTCTGTATACTTATGTAAGCATGTATATCCACTTATTCAAGAAATAAACTGAAAGGGAAAGGGAAGCCATAACGTTCGTATATTTTTCTTTTTTGAATGCGATACCATCGCGGCTGGCATGAAACCATTCGTCTTGTACGCATATATACAACAGGCACGTGTAGGTTGAGGACACATGTACAAAAAATTACGCACGATTCCCTGACAAAGGCTCGACCCCGTCCGAAACGTCGGAAATAACGCATCGCTTTTTTTCCTACGTGCGTCTACATATACCGCCTGTATATATATATATATATATATATATATATATATATATATATATATATATCACCTCTTGCGTCAAGGAATAAAATACCAATTGGCACGGACTATCAGGCCATCTCAAATCTGCCGGCGCGAACGTCCCGATGTATAAAATGGCTTCAGTCGATAAACAAGATGGCTGTCTAGACCTATTCCACCTCTACACGTCAAATCGTCTTCTGAGAGGCGCCAGTCAGAAGAAGACGCTGTGACGTGTAAAGGAGGAATCGGTCTCGACAGCCATCTTGTTTATGCATGGTTGTCTCTCCTGTAAATATGGTAAATACATATCTTTATATGTGACATCAGCAACGTTCTAATATATATATATATATATATATATATATATATATATATATATATATATATATATATGTAGCGTTCCTACTTAAAGGACACAGTAAACGTAAAGCATTGCTGTGGAACTGGCGTCCATCTTGTCTACATTTTATTCTCACTTCCTTCTTCTCTTCTCCTGAACCCAGACTCCTGCGCTTCTTCATCTTCTATTCCAAGGCTCATACCGCTTCACCCTTCCAGGTTTCTTTTGCTAACCCCTCCTGGGGTAATACTTGAAAACGTTTCCAATCGAAGCACATTCAACTGAGCCACGTTCGCCAATGTACCACACAGTCTTCAATATTCCTTTCTGAGTGGCCGTCTTTGTCACAGAGTAAGGACCATAAAATTTGGCATTGGATTCTCTTACTCCTTTCCTAACTAGAATGAGGTCGGTGACTTGAATGTCTGGAATATCTGAGCAATGTCTCTTGTCAAAATTTTTTTTCATTCGTTTACGGTACCTCTCCTCCTGCGATTTCTGTTTCCTTTCCTCGACGATCTGGAGATTTTCTAACAGCCCAAGTTCACGGTCCGCCTGAAGAATAGGGGTTTCTCCTGAAGAAGCGAATTGCGGGCTGCATCCCAAGCCGCTGGTGTAGGAGCGATTGTGATGTCTCACAGCTGCTTCTAAAGAGCATTTCCAACCACCAGGGAAACTATCGTACATCCTGATGTATTGTTTAACATCTCGTATTGCACGCTCTGCAAGCCCATTCGCTGCGGGATGGTATGGCGCACAGAACTGGATTGATATATTATGGTCTCGAGCCCATCTTGCTAGCTTTTCGCTCTTGAACGCTGGACCGTTGTCACATACAATTGTCTTGGTTGTCCTAAACATATCCCGTTCGAGAAGGGCGATGACACTATTCGCATCTTCTTTTCCTGCCCGTGCCGCGACCATCCTGGTGCATTCATCTATGGCCAGAAGAAAAGCTTGCGTTTTTCGGACTCCTTCTCGTTTCTTATTTAGCTCGGCGAAATCCAGGTGTATAACTTCAAAAGGCACGTTTGAGTGGCAAGGTATTATCATGGCGTCCGTAGGCTGCTTATATTTCACTTTGTTGATTTGACAAATGTGGCATGAACGAACGTATCGATTGACGTCGTCTTTCATGTGAGGCCACGTAAATCTCTTGACTAGCTTGTTGTAGGTGCGCCAAAATCCATCGTGTCCTCCAGATTCTGGGCTATCGTGGTACAAATAAAGCACCCTGGAAACCAGCGTTGGCGGGACTTGATAGCGACCTTCCCTAAAAATCAATTGTTCAGTGCCTTCCCACAATTTAATTTCATTGATTTCTGCCGATTGTTCGTTGTTGGCCTGTATCATCAGTCTAGACAATGCATCTGCATCAGTCAAAAGGGGTCCAGGTCTGTGGGAGATGGTGAAATCGAACTGCTGCAAATAGTTCACCCATCTGGCGATACGTCCCTTAGGTTGGGTCATATTCAAGAGATGAGTGAGGGCTTGGTGATCGGTGAACAAAGTAAACTTCGCACCTTCTAGGTACGTACGGAAGTACTGAATTGCTTTGAGGACTGCAAGAGCTTCCTTTTCAGTAGTGGTGTAGTTGACTTCAGGTGGCTTGAGGGTGTAGCTGTAGTAACCTACTACGTGTCGCTTTTCTCGGCCGGATGCTTCTGGACATTTCTGGTACAAGACTGCACCTGTCCCATAGTGTGAGGCGTCGGTATTCAGTTCAAAGGGTAAAGTGAAATCTGGTATGCGTAGAATAGGGTCAGCAGATATTCTGTGCACCAGATCACGGTAGACTCTCTCACATTCCTCATTCCACTCAAATGGAACTTCTTTCTGTGTTAGGCGCGTGAGGCATCTTGTTTTGATGGCAAAGTCTTTTATGAAGGGCCTGAAATGTCCTGCTAATCCCAAAAATACACGCAATGAGTGTACGTCATATGGTTTTACCAGTTGGGATATCCTCTCGACGGACTCTTGTTTCGTGCTTTTGGTAGTCCCATCAAAGACTCTTCCAAGAAACACCACTTTTCTTTGAAAGAACGCACTTTTCTTAAAATTAACCTTGAGGTGTGCCAAGCTCAAGGCATTTAATACCTGGGACAGGTGTGCCTGATGCTCCGTCTCTGTTTTGGAGAAGACAATAATATCGTCTATGTACACGTTACAAAAGACACCTAGGAAAGGCTTCAGGACTTCCTTCATAATCTTCTGGAACCATGCTGGTGAGTTTTTCCAGCCGAAAGGAAGCCGGTTATACTCGTACAGGTCGAAGGGCGTGATAAAAGCAGTGTACATTTTTGTTTCTTCGGTTAGCGGGATCTGCCAGAAACTTTTGCACAAGTCAATACGTGAAAAACATCGGCAACCACCTGTCTCATCTATAATCGTGTCTATCTTCGGCATGGGAAATGGTATAAGTTCTGTCTGTCGGTTGAGAACCCTGTAATCTGTGCACAGTCTGAAAGTTCCATCTTCTTTCGGCGCAATAGTTATGGGAGAGGCGAAGGGTGACACCGAAGGCCGGATTATATTGGCGTCTAGCATCTCCTGCAATTCCTTCTTCAACCATATCTTGCGCTCTCTTGACATGTTGTAAGGTGATTTTCGGATGACGGTCTTGTCGGTGAGTTCGAAAGGCACCTTGTGTGACGTCATCGCCGGTGGATAGCTTCCTATGCATACTAGTTCAGGATAGGTCGTTGCAATATCCTCCGCGCAATTGACAACTCGCAGGTTATCCTTTCTATCCGGCTGTGTCTCTTGCCTTGATAGTCCTTCCACTAAAACCGCATCGTCCCAGTATACGTTGATTTTTAGTTTCTTTATATCTGGTCTGGATAGCAGAAAGTCATACGTCACCCCCTCAATCACCAGTACTTCACTCGCTATTTCATGACCTTGGAACTCGATGTTTACTGAGGCCCACTGATTATGCATTGTTACTTTTCCATCGTAGCCTTGCACCCGTAGTACTCTTCCACTATGCAGGTGACTTGCATCTACCAGCTTGGCATTTATTATAGACACAGAAGCACCGCTGTCAACCAAAGCCATCATGTGTCTGTTTCCCACTTTCACAGGGATGTGAAGTAGGCTAGAGCAAGTTAAATAAACAGTCTCAGTTGTGGTCATCGGGTCGGACTGATCACCCTTGTTTATCAGTTTTTTGTCGTCGGAGCCTCTTCAGCGTACGAAAGTAGGGGAACAGGGTCGCTGTCGATGTTATGCACCCGACCTCTGGGAGCGCGCCAACCCAAGCTCTCTGTGCCGCCTGCAAGGCGGCGCGGTTCTCGCTGATTACGGCTTGACCAATCCGTGCCGGACCGTGTGAAGTGACCGCTTGAGCTAGCGTTTATATTTTCTTCTGAAGTAAATGATATGTCGTGAAGGCACTCCAGGAGCCCGTCCATAGTTTTAGGTGACCGTAGTTGCACTTGCTTCAGGACTTGCGCGTGCAGTCCGTGCATTATTAGTGCTACTACGGCAGACGGAGGAAGCATAGGCTCGGCCAGCTTTAAAAGGCGGCATTTGTCAAAAAAATACTCTACGATGGAGCCTTGCTTGAATTTGAAATTAAGCGCGGCGTCCCACCTTTGCACTGGGTTGCTTCGGAAAGTCGTCAAGAATTTTTCTTTCCACTGATTCCAAGAGTTGCCAGCCTCTTCAATAATGTGCAAATCATACCACTTCCGTGCAACACCGCTTAAGTAACTACGCATGTTAGTAATCTTGTCCTCATTAGAGTGCCAGTTGTTCTTTCCAGCGGCATATTCATAGAATTCAAGCCAACCTTCTGGACTTGATGACATGCCGTCGAATGCATCAGGTTCTACAAATTTAGTCACTGGCTTCTCAGCGTTTAAAGAGCTTATAAGCGATGTCACCAGCTGGTTTTGTTGCGAAATCTGTTCTTGTTGTAGCCGAAGTGCTTTCAAAACGAGGCTCACCTCTTCCGTCGACGACTGTGATCCAGAGTCCTTCCGACGCATCGGTTGAAGAACTAATTCGTCGAAGATCACCAGAGGCAAGTTCACGTTCACAGCACCCTTCCGACGTAGTTCATCAGGGTCCATGGAAGCCTTCTCTAAAACCAGGTTCATGAGTTCTGCCGAGTTGAGTTCGCGAGGTAGTTCCACCGCTGGTTCATCTTCAGCTTGGTATCTCGAAAAGATGATCTTGTCCGCGGAGGTCTCCTCAAGGAAAAATCTCACCCACATGTTGGAGTTCGCTGTCGGCTGCGCCAAAATAATGTAGCGTTCCTACTTAAAGGACACAGTAAACGTAAAGCATTGCTGTGGAACTGGCGTCCATCTTGTCTACATTTTATTCTCACTTCCTTCTTCTCTTCTCCTGAACCCAGACTCCTGCGCTTCTTCATCTTCTATTCCAAGGCTCATACCGCTTCAATATATATATATATATATATATATATATATATATATATATATATATACGCTGATAAATGCTAAATATAGTAGGAGCAATAATTACTAGTGTAACCATTGCATTACCGTACTCTGTGCAATTGCGCAGAATACGGTATGATTAAGGTAAGTTATCCACTTAGATGACAGATTGCAGTGTAGCAGTACGGCACTTGCATTTATAGTCTGTAGACGCGGTGTACTGATCAAGCCCAGGGTCTCCACTTCGGCGTTGGTTCCCCACTGTGAGCGGCAATCATCGTGGGCCATTCAATCGCAACCCAGTTTCCCCCGAGGGACTGAAAGTATATACAAGGCATTCCGGCATGGGCCTTTCTTCTTCACCTCGCTTCCCTTTGAGCTGTAAGGTTCATGGCCCACTTTAATAAACGACCGCTGCTCCTCGACCGTAACATATAAGGCAGGGAAGCGTCCTCTGAGACACCTTGCTCGTCAGCGAGAGTACATTGCGATGCAAGGGGTTCGAACAGAGTGAGAGTACGCGTTGCTTCTTCTCAAGCAACTTATCCTCTTTACTCGGAAGAAGCGCGCTAAGCGTGTGCACATTTACACTAATGGCACGGCGGGGTACGCCGAGTGTTTGCGGTATCAGTTTTGTGGTCACTCCGGTCATTACACGAATCAATAACGACCCAGGCGTGCCAGTTCACATTGCCCTAGTAAAACGCTCTCCCTCCCTCCCCCTCCTCCCAAAGTCTTGCGCGCTTCGTCCCTGCTTTCCGCCAATGCGTGCGCGAGATTGAGCCGCGATCTCCGGCTCATCCTGGCAAGCTTTCAGTCGCACATAAAGCATACTGCGCGCGGGGACGATTTGATCACCCTCGGACTTTATAAGGGACCTCACGACGACGCCGACATCGATTATGGCGCAGGCGGCAGGAATGCGCCTGAAGTGTCCATATAATTGCTATCGCAATAAAATAAGAACACAAGTCAGCAGCGATTGACATCCAAGAAAGACAGGATTTTCATGGGCGCATTAGTGTGCCATGCGGTGTGTCGTAAAGTGCACTACCTTCGGGATCGGCCCATATTTCTTCTTCAATAAAGCCGCACTTCCGGTTCCGGTTAAGGCACGCAGTTTGAACGAGCGCTTCTGGGTTTCATTTCAGCCTTTCTTTTGCGTTAATTACGCCTCGTTACTGCTCCGTACATAGCTGGATGTATCGTTTTTCTCTCAAGCCTCACTCTGACGCATTTTACAGCGAAGCTATTATTGTGATTAGAACCGCTCAAAAAACGTTATACGCCAGTCTTCATTATGTTATTTTTTAAAAATCTAACTCACAACTTTTATATCTGGAGAAAATGTGGCGTTTTTAAGTGCAATAAGTCCGGCAATTTTGAAATGTCTGTGTCAATCAGGGGTTGAAGAAAAACTGTCAGAAACGTCGCTTTTGGCTCATATAGAAGCGTCTACATGAGACGCTTAAATATTTTTCTGTCGTCTGTGGGCGCACCATAAAATGCAGAGGCTTTATATTTTGAACAAATGGGTGCCATTTTATTTCTTCTTTTCAAGTGTCATACCAAGTTTGCAGGTGGATTTTCCGGTGTCCTTCGGGAACTAGACAAGGCAACTTGTCTGTATTTCGTCAAAGTAAGGGAAATATTATGGCTAATGTGTACGCATAGTTCGAATAACGTGGCCTGATTGCGGTATTTCCAATAAATTATGTGTGCAGATGCTCCTGAGATTTATGAGTGCGTTTTAGGAGCGGTGCTAAACTTAGGCCGCTGCCATGACATAGCTACATATGCCACCAAGATCAAACTCAGCAGAATGTTGGCAAACCTCATAGTGAATCTGTGTACTAAGCTAAATTCGTGTGGATTCGATACAGCTTTTTGGAAAGAAATTCTTAAGCAAGTGTTCGCAGGTGTCACGCTGCCATTATCAGCTACGAATCCCGATGCCTGGAAAGAACTCTGCATCCCACAATCTTCATATTTAAAGTAATGAAGGACATTTTAAATGAAGTATGTTCCCAAATGTGAAAATTACTGACTTAACTAGGGAAAACACGGGGAAGGCGGGAGATGACAATTCAAGATGACGAGCAAAACGAGAACAAGGTGAAAACAGGAGCCAACGTTTCGACAAGTGTACTTGCCTTGAAGAAGACAAGTCCACTCGTAGAAACGTTGGCCCCTGCATTCACCTTGTTCTCGTTTTGCTCAATGACTTGAATAGGCGCGTTTCAAGAAATTAATAAATCCTGCTTTTTACGGCATTTCTATGCGTGATATGACGTTGTATGACCTTGTTTCTTTTTAGGGAAAGTAAGAACCATGTATTGGGTAATATGTAGGAAAGCTTTAAGTACACGGATTTATTGCGGCTTTTGCAGTAAAATACTTCTGCAAGCGTTCTGTACATTATGAATATTTTACGAGTGGCGCAAAATTTAGCCCATTGCCCTGAAATAGGTACAGACGCCACCAACATCAAATTCATGACAGATGTTGGAAAAGCTCTGCCCCCATGAATGTGCCAAGTGAAATGGCTTCGGATTAAATACAACCTTTTATGAAAAATGTTCTTGAACATGCGCTCAAAAATGTTTGGGAACATTTTCCGCTATGTAGATGGGAAAGAAATTCGAAAAGGTGTACTTAGATTTAGGTGCACGTTAAGGAATCCCAGGGAATAAAAATTTCTGTAGTCCCACACTATGGCGTGCCTCATAATCAGATCGCGGTTTTGGCATGTAAAACCCCACACTCTAAAAACTAAGAGAGTGCCGGGCACTCCCTTTGAGGGAGTAGCGGCTTGTCCCATATTTCACTCTCTTTTCGAGAGTAGATCGACCCTCTTTGAGAGAGAGTAGGTCAACTCCTGTTGACAGAGTTGTGTTACTCCGCCGCAAGGGATTGCTAGTACTCTTCTGCAGAGTGATAATACTCTTCCCACAGGGAGTGCTAGTACTCTTCCGCAAAGTGGTAATACTCTCACCGTAGGGGTAATGGCACTCCACCAGACCGAGTACTTCTACTCCCCCAAACAGAGTGCAACTACTCTTCCCAATACCCTCTTAGCGAAGTCCTGGCCACGCATGCAGGCAGGAAATCAGATCAAATTAGGGTCGCTGATACACCGTTCTCTAGGCGGCTCCTCAGACTCAGTGGCCCGATTCCAAGCGGCCTTCAGAATAGGCGCGAGCAATGTTATGCAGGATTTTAAAGTCATTTTTCCTGGCTATTTGCTGCCTACCATGAGTCGTGACGGCTCGTAATCGGCCTATGCGTATGTGTCCCGAACGCCACTGCGCAGAAAAAAAAGCTAATTCACATTTAATCCGCAAATATTTTCGCATATTTCACAATCAGGAGACACATAATCTAATTAGAACACAATAGTCGAGGGAATCACACACTTATGGAGAACCACATTGCTCTATACATCACGTGGATTCGAACCCGCGTACACTCGCATCTATACAATTCAAAGCACACATCCTAACCATTACACCACAAAGCCACCACGCTCAGTTGTGTTGTTTTAGAGCTTATATACATAACAAATGTATTTGAGGAATCGGCTGCGGTGGTTGGAGTTTCTCTGCAGTGTGCTGTGCTGTTGTGTACTGGAATACGTTTGCGTTTGCATCATTTCCATTCCTTGCTACGACTAACGGAGGAATACAACGTAGACGACGACGTGAGAACTATTCACGGCTTGTCGTCACCCCAGGAAAATAACAAATGTGCCGTTCAGCTCACGATCGAGTGCTTTTCCAGTCCATGCATTATATGTTCTCCGAAAATACGCGGATACAAAGTATCGTGCCAACCATCCACGTATGTGAATTTAAGTCGCGCGTATACTGGTGAGCATTTCTGTTTATTTTTTCCGCCAGTTCCATTCGTATGTGGTCAACTGCGATGCCAGTACCAGGCATTTCGACGTGCCTCACGCTGCCGTGTAGGCGTTCTTTTCAGGTGCATTAGTTTAGAGTTTGGTTCAGTCCGCTGTGAGCTGTTGTCCTGCATTAGCAGCGGATCGTTATCGTTTTGAAGAGCACGCATTCCAGCATTTGGAGACTGCTTATGCCGATAGCCGCGTCACATGCATTGGCACGCATGTTTAAATGAGTAATGTGTCCACTTGTTACGCGTGCACTGCTCGTATCCTGTGGCAGTGCTCGTTCTAAAAGCTTCGAAGGCCATCTACATTCATACGTGTGTTCAATATATATGCACAGGATAGACTTGCCGGCTAGTTGGTTGAGCATTTTAGAAGAAACAGCGCAACACAAGGACGACGCAAAAACATGGACAACACCACGAAGCGCTGGTGTGGTCGATGCTTTTTTTCGTCCTGGTGTTAGCGCTGTTTCTTCTTCCACGATACACGCACACCACAGGTACGCGAAAGTTTAGGAGTATAGGGCGTTAACTTTGTTTTCCCCGTTTCCTCTCAGTGCCAATGGCACAATGCGTTGCCCGAAATAGCGCACGCTTACCCCCATATTCAGAAATGCATCATAACTTGAAGCCCATGCTTGACTTGATCTAAATGACGCAAGTCGTGAACGCACCAAAAGAAAGGCAGTGAGCGTCTGG
This sequence comes from Dermacentor albipictus, assembly GCF_038994185.2. Classification (NCBI taxonomy): domain Eukaryota; kingdom Metazoa; phylum Arthropoda; class Arachnida; order Ixodida; family Ixodidae; genus Dermacentor; species Dermacentor albipictus. Next base: position 393,484,401 of record NC_091821.1, read on the forward strand.
GGGACGTTCGCACCAGGCGTCGTTTATATAAAGTCAAGCATGGGCTTTGTATTAATATACATTTCTGAATACGGGGGTTAGTCATCTACTTCTCACAGAAAATGTCGAAGAAACGCCCACCAAAACCAGGCACATTCGTAAACCTAACTAGGCAATACGAAGCTCCATAGAAAAAGAGTGGTATTAAAAGCTTTCAGTATTTTTCTTTACTGCAAAATGGTTGCGCTCTCGTGGTTTCAATGTACAGAGATGATGCAGCGTTAGCTAAAAAGCATGAATTTCCGAACTCCATGCCAAAATAAGCTTGTAAAATTATTTAGGTGCTAGAAACCAGGGTTTGTAGCGATCCTTGAAAACCCTTTATTTCTAAAATGCCGTTTTCAAGGCATTGAAAAGCCTGGAATTTTTAGAAGTACTGGAAAGTCCTTAAATTTGTACACTTGGCTAGACATAGCAGACATTGCCAAGTGTTTTTTTTTTCCCTTCTGTGACATTCTTCGCATGTCACAGAGAATTGTCTGTGGAGGTAATAGAAGGAAAGCGACATCCTTAAAGTTCAAATTACAAAGGAGCTGCAGATACCAGTTTTAGGCACATGGAACCGGCGACAAATGTACTTGGAGGAGCAGAAGCAGGAAGCTCAACGGTTGAGGCATTCAAAGAAAAGCCGTGATGAGTAAATTGAGAGCTACAGACACAATAAAAGATCACATTTCTCCGGTGCTGTGTTGTTCCGCGATCTTGAGCGCGCGCGCGCGCGGTGGAGAACTCCGAGTGAAAAAGTAGAGCGCTCGCTACGCGTTCCTTTGAACTGCGGCGGCCTGTTCTCTTAGAAGCAAAACGATGTGTTCTTTGCTCAGCGTGCGTGAATGATACATTGCCATGTTCGGGGCCAGCCACCTACAGTTGAAGCAGAAGATCACGCTACGTTTTGTTCTCTATTGCCGCAAGAGTAGAACTACTCTCTCTCTCTGAAGGGGGAGAGTGAAAAGCACATTTCACTCTCTCCTTGGTGAGAGAGTGAACAATGCATTTCACTCTCCTCGACATTTTGCGAGAGTAAAACGACGCTTTGAAGAGTGAACCGGCCTCTTCACTCCTGCGATACCCTTCCTAGTTTTTAGAGTGCATAATGTAATTTAAATTAGTTCTTTGCTATGTGTCCCAGTGCCCCGAGGGAACCGTATATGCTACATGACATTTACATTTGGTGAAAATATGGGGCACGCTATGGGTAATGCGTGCGCAGAATTCATAGCGTTTCACATGCTTAAGTAATCTGCAATTAACTGCGTAACTTTTGCGAGCAGCGCAATACTTTTCATGTACTCATTGCGTAACTACAAATGCGACTATGGTCAAAGTCAGCAACAATAGGCCAACTACTATGGAAAATTTATGTGCCAAGTGAAATTCGTCTGAATCGAATACATATTTGGGATAAATGTCTGAAAAGGGCGAGTTCTTTTTTTTTTGTTGTTGTTGTCCTACGTGCACTAAAAACCATCCAGTCCTCAAGTTTGACAAGACGAAAGTGGCGAGATACACAGATCTCCACGAACTCCAAATCCATCTGAAGCCTCCAGAGAAGACTTTGTCTTCGAAAAATATATAAAAGTATCAAAACCTAGCCACGAGACAGCCATTTAAATGTATCACTGCAGGAAGTTTTTTCTCCAAATAATCCTTAATGCCGTCGCATAGATAGCACGCATTCATTATGGACCTGCCAATTGGACAAGACACGACGGGAGCCCTTGTTCTTGTCAGGGGCCCTGACGAAGACCAGTCCTCTGGATTAAACGCTGGCTTAAACCTGAGGCTTCCCTTGTTTGACTACTGGTGATCCGTGCAAAGCTCCATCTTGCAATGAACGCCATTCTTGTTTGAATTACGACCATAGAGAGGTACCACATGTGAAAATCCAGACTGTACACAAACACAGTGCTATGGTCGTGTGGGTTCTGGCCAGAACTATATTGGCTACTCTGATAGCCTGTTCTGATTCATATAGTCCCGACATCATCGCAAGCTTTCGCAGTTCCGACTTCTATTCACCACTGTCAGTAATATACACCAAGCACATTACCTATATGGTTAGCTTGTTTACGTTTGAAACCATTATCGGTGTTTAGTGTTTTTTTTTTTTAATTGACATGAAAGTTATACAAAGAGATGTTTTCACCCTAAAAGGCAGACAGCTATTACTTTTCACATAACAGCAAGAATAATTTAAAAGAAAGTTATATTGCAAGATAAAAAAATAGCGGCATAGAGTCGAACAATGTAGAGCATACAGTACCACACTAGCAAATATATAGAGATAAAAGACAAGAACGAGTTGTATTTCACTCCCGTGGAGAGCCTCTGATGTGGTTCTCCACGGGAACCACAACCAGGCTTTATATAAAACGCTTCTGCCATCTCCCATGATGTTTTATCGTGGCTTCTTGGTGCGATAAATCTTGACGCACAGGCGACACCTGCTTCCTTCCAGCAGGCTTGGCAGTGATCAGGGACATGGGTGCCTTTATTTCCTTTCTTCTTCTTTTTTTTTGTCGTTTTGGCCGTTTTGACCATTGTCTATTGTACCTTTATGCGAGAGTTTTACGCAAAACATAAATAAACTCTCGTTTCTTTAATTGTGTTCGATTACCAGTTATTTGCTACGTCGTCGCGCCCGTATGTGCCGACAGTACGTAGGCTATAAAAATTGATGTTCGTAGCTTTCATTATCTATTTGCTAATACACAGATGATCACCGTTACTGGGTGCCCTCCCCACACAAGGTACGACTATAAGTACTCCAGAAATTGCTTCTAAACCAGGTGCCGAATTGTGCCTTAGCTGTTCTGGATGTAACGCTGTGGTCGTTTACCAGTCGTTCATGAATTTGAGCGCATAGTCACCCGAAGCGGTACCATGATGCTTTAATGCTTTCCCTGGTGAGCTTTATCATTGCGTACTATGGTGAATGAATTATCTCTACCATGTTAAACTTCTACAGTGACATCGACCTGGGATATGATAAACGAAATGGCGCTTTTAAGTAAAATAATCCCCATTATATTGTTAGTAATTAGAATACAGTTGTGCTAGTAGCGGTTCAACGTTTCGTAGTTCGTAACATTCGTAATGGTTGGTATACCTTTTTGTGAATGTCTTTAGGAATCTTTACTAGGATTTTTTTTTATTTATTAAGGTTGCTACCACTGCGGTGACTACCTGCAGTTACTACCTAGGTACTTATTACTGTGACGAAAATTTACTGCTGTAAAGTTAGTAACTACTGTGCGACTTTATTTTTCTAAGAATGTGGAACGCATGCAAATGTTTTAAGTAATAATGCTTTAAAATGTGTTTGCTGAAAGAACAGAAGCAATTCTTTATGCCACAATGAAGGCTGCAAACCTGTGGACGAATTCAACAGCATTTCCTTCGCAAGTGCTTTTTGCCATTGACCGGTCGCCTTGGCTATTCCTAAGTGAAGCATCACGATTAGCTGGATTTGTTTTCCTTACAAAAAAAAAATCTTCTATATTAGCTCTTTGGGAATACCGGCCTAGAACTTTTAAAAGAGAAAAAGAAAAGCTAGAAATACAATAAATACACGCGCTTCATCAAATTACAACGCAAGCACAGAATGCTGCCAATCTGTAGCGTGTGTTATTCATGCCACCAAAGCCAGGCTGGTTTAAGCAAGAAAGGTCAAGCACTCACCACACAACAAACCTAACTCACAAAACGACGGCTCAACTCAATCATGTATAACAAAACACGTGGCGAAGGTGCGTTTTCTCTTTATTTTTACTTTCTCGAAAGGTTTCCCTACCGTCCTCGGTTCTGCGCACTGATGAATAATTCAACGTGGACTGCATAAACAGCATCCCACAGTTCCTGATCGAGAGTGAGCGGTTGTAATAAACGTAGCGCCTCGTCGATAGCCTTGTTTATCTACTCTTTCGGCACCGGTTAGGAACCACTAAGCATTATTGTATGGAAGAGCAAAGCAGCCGGTGTGCTCTACCCGTCCCTGTTCAATACTGCAAACGTACCCGCAAAACCAAAGACAACGGGCCTTGCGTGCATCATCATCGATCTTCGCTTGCAGAGAACTCAGAGACAATAGCGAGAGTGAGCGAGAAGTCAGGTGCTCCCAGCACTCGTTTCCTAGAGGAAGTGGACGCAGCATTTAATATGCAGCAGGACGCCGGACAACGAACATGCACACGACTGCCAAGGCCCCACTTCCCCGCTGAAAAGTGTGTTCTCAATTTAAAGCTGTTACGACGCGGGGTGGTGTGGACACTGGAAGCAAATTGAGTTTTACCTGGTCACACAGCGTGTTGAGGCATTGTACAAGTTTACTGATGAGGAAAGCGAGGGAAAAGAACTAGAAGTTGTTATGATTGGGGGCTCAATCCCATCGCTCGTGATCCGTTGTCAAGATCGGAGTGGGGCATGAATTAGAAGGTAGCTGGCCCATGCCGTCGTCCAACTTATCCACGCTGAGGACGTTGATGAAGGGAAGGACTGCTTCTCATCGAGAACGAGGAATAAGGGTTTATTCACACTATTTACATGCAGTTCATCAGTCTAGCAAGACTGCGAGAGAAAGTACGTCAGTCTAACACGACTGCTTGAGAGAGTGTCTCAGTCTAACATGACTGCTTAAGAAAATGTGTCGAGCAGCCGCACAACAGCGGTTTATAAACATTCGGTCCTCCCCTCATTCCAAGGGGGGTCACAAACACACACGCACACGCATGCACGCACGCACGCACACACGCACACGCACACGCACACGCACACACGCACACGCACACACGCACACACACAAGTTCACGGTCCGAAACCGACATCACACGAATTTCGTAGAACTCGGAGCGGACCCTCGCAACGCGCCCGGGTAGCCATTGACCTGCGTCTTGGTCGGCGCGTGGGAAGGGGGCCCCGACGACGTTCCCGCGCCAACTCCCCCGCTCGCGGCAGATCAGGTCCGCGTTGGTGGGTTCGGTAACAATAGTTGGCCTGCCGAACGCATTCAGTCACAATGGCGATTTAGTGACGGTGTGGCTAGAGGTTTGCGGCGGCACTCTAGGAAACATTGACGCCCGTTCTTAACAAAGTTCAGTAGCCTAAATTGCTCCGCTTTGATGCGGAACAATATCAGCGGAAGGAACCTGTCCTGAGGCTGCCATAATGCGGAGACAACTAAGGTCCTGAAGGCAGATTTCCAGTGACAAAGCAGGCGTAGGGGTCGTACACCATTTTGTCTACTCAAGTAATCCTTCTTCCATTAATTGTCCACCGCTAGCTCATTTGCACTCGAATTCGCGCAATAGCGGAATTTCACGGCGCTTCTAGTTCAAACGTATTTGTGGTTACAATGCCTGCCTGTTCCGTCCGGAATGAAGGAGAATGGGTGATGTAACATAACTGGTAAGTTTTGGGGTGGGAGTAATGATACTTTGCATCTCTCCAAAGGGAGTGAAGCGTCCGCTCAGAAGAAAAGAAAGCGTCGAGAGTGTTTTCGTAGTTTTGACGACAGGTGGCGCCACCGTTACCTCTTCGAAGTAAATGTTCACAACAAGATGAGGCATGAGTATGCTGCAGCAAAAATCCGGAGAACACTCAGCACATCCTAACGGAATGCGAAAGGATTCATCCAGTGAGACCAGTAGGTAACGAACCCTTTCTAGAAGCGCTTGGAATTAAAGTGGATGGAAGCATCAACCAGTCAGCAATCGAGATAAAATAGAGACTTTTAGAGTATTGGCGGGAAAAAAGCAGCGAACGGATTGATACGACCGGGTGCGTTGCAAAGATACATAGCGGTACTAGGTAGATCGAGTTGTTTTGAAACCTTTATGGAGGCATACGAAAATGCTAGACTGAAAAACCTATATACCATACTTGATTAACTTAAGCAGGCTAAGGGACTACTTGTCACCGCCCTGTTTAAAAGATGGTGCCAATAAATCATCATCATCATCATCGTCATCATCATCATCATCACGAAAATTTTTGATTTTTCCTATATCGTAGCTCTGAACAGAGACTGGCTTCATTTCATTCTGTGCAAAATGGGTAATTACTGTATCAAATAGTAGCAGTGTCACCCGAAAGGCGATGCATGGATTGCGATAGCAAATTAGTAGACATTTATACGAAGTAAAGATAGTAGCTTTATTGGCCGCGTAAGTTCGGAAATATTAGCTTACTAACTGACTTAACAAGCACGGTGTCAGCGCGCACAGGCAAACATGAACACATCACACTCAATGACCGCGGACACTCGCTGTCAAAACGCTGGCGTGAGGAAGCGCGGCAGTAGCAGCGAGCGCAGTGCCCTTCGTGCTGTCTGTCGCTCCAACACAAACAGCACACACAAAAGTATGAGCCGCCTGCAGATTGCTTTTAAGATATGGTGCGCGCGACCACACGCCGCCGCACGACGTACGCAGTTTTTCCGCTACGTCCGGTTCACAGATTGGTTGTTCTTGTCGAGCGTCGGTAAGAGGGATGGAATTCTTTCAACTAAATTGACGCGCGAATCCAGCTGTGGTCCCGTCGCGTAGTTGTGCCTGAAGGAATATTTCAAGGCCCGAAAATCCCGAGCCTCAAGTGAGAAAGTCTTCACCGCTTTTGTGAGATTTGGAGGGACCACGTGTTTTACAGGAGCCTCGTTACATTGCCTAGATAGAGTTCTTTTCCCTCACGCATGGTATCCATGGTTTCCCTCACGCATGGTATCGCATGGTATCCGCATGGTATCCGCATGGTACATTTGGCAGATGGTATAGCATATTTACCATCGCGGCGAAAGAAAGCACGAACAGGCCGATTCGAACTAGAATAGAAAAAATTCACCGACAATTACGACACACTCTATTACGAAATTGCGGCTAAGGATCGAGGTTCACCATGGCGATAGAATGGATGTATACCTATAGCTAACGACGCGCAAGCTCGTATGGGCGAACGCGCCACTGCGCAGCCCAGTGCAGCGGAAAAGCGACCGTCGTCGCTATTCCTGAAGAAGATCTTAGCGAACGATGGGCAAGTAAAACTGTCAGCTGACTTAGTTTCGGGCGTGCCAGCGCAGCCTCATTATGGTTTTGAAAACCGCATCCGCTCGCCGGGTAGATCTTGGTCGTGTCCTATACGATTCCATGAGAGGCGCGGCAAGCGATGAGCGAGGAAGGAAGCGAATCAAAGGCACTTGTTTATTTTCTTCTCAATAGACGCTGCCGATGGCAGGTTGAAAGGTTTCGAATCGCTGCCTTAAAAGAAAATGAGAAAGGAAAATCTGAAAGAAAAGCCGCGCGACTTCCGCAGTTCCAGGCGAATTCACAGCCGTACTTCGTTCATTACACGCGCAGTTCCAGTCTTCGTAAAAGAAAAGGAAAATAAAATAGGCATAAAGGGTGATTCCGAGCGGTTCGGCATATTCTTTTATTTCTTGTCTGACATTCTTGCTGCGTAACAGCGAGGTTAGAGAGCGAAGGTTAATGAGGACGTTATCGCGCGGAAAGGAATAATACAAACGATGCGCTCTATTTCCCGTATGTTAACGTCTTGACCCGCACCGAAGCACCTCTAACACGACCACTTCCCATTTTTATTGGACATATCAAGAATAGAAAGAAAGAAGATTGACTCGCCATCTCGGCCTTGCGGAAATAGATGTCCAGAAAAGCTGTTGAACACCGCCACTACATCTGCTGAGGTGGGTATGCAATGCTTTATTGTTTTAGAGCGATGGTAATTTAGAGTAATTGTAATAATGGGAGTAATGGTCATTTTGACAGCACGTCGACGCTGGTCGTTTTGCCGTTTCTTTTTCTCTTTGTCGCTCCTATATACCTTGTGGCGAAGCTTCCATAGAAGTCCGTAGGATCAAAAATATGGCGGTTCAGTGGCGGTTCATTGGGCTTTGCACCATCTGTGTGACGAGAAAGCACTTCTGGCGAAAGCATAAGATAATGCGACGCCGTATCCGTTAAAAAATGAAGTGACGTCATCCTGTTCTCGAAGGAGCGAAATTTGTTTTGGTGGCCTGCCATCAGAGCTGTATATTCAAATACGACGCCATTCGACTTGATGGGCGTTTCGCACTTTCAGCTCGGAAAGCGATTCAGCAAAGCATCAGCCGTACGGGTGTCGAGATCGCACCCTACACAGAGCAAACATTCTTTAGAGGGCGACGAAAGCTTTGAGTGTAGAGTGCTGACCCCATCGTTGGTCGCCAAGACCGACGACGAGGACAGCCGCACCAAGGCAGCTAAAGTAAGCAATTATCTGGCGATCGTAACTCGCTACTTTTGACTCATCAGGTTCAGCAGCCGATGAATCTGCCCACACCATAAAATTTAGGCAAACGTTGACAGGCAAAACAACACAACTTGTGAGGGGCGTACTGTAACAGGTGAACTTTACGAGCGCGCCTTCCCGCACGCTTCAAGAGCTGCACTGCGATGCAAATGATAACGGTGTCTTATGGTGGGCTCTGAAAAAAGGTATTTACTAATAAAGATTAAGTAAAATAGCTTTGTCTTTTCTTTTCTCGCCACGCATATATAAAATTGATTAGGAATTTTATTTCCCTTGAATGAATCAAATTATGCCTCGTATTAATTAAAAAGCGCTTTTTTTTCCTTCTCAATGTTGGTTCCCTCCTCACATAATCACGCTTCAATCGCTGCTCCCATGCACCTTTGCTGATGTCGGTGACAATTTGTCCTGAGCCACTTTTCATTCGAAGCGTCGCGACCTATTTCGATCGACCTTGGTCACGCTCCTCGAGAGTCCTAGCTACGCGTTGCCTACCCATAGCGGTGCCGCTATAGCACCGCTATGGGTAGGCAACGACACGACGTAAGGCTAGTAACGCCACTCCCCTCGTCGCAAGCTGCCGTCGCCGTGGCAGCTTGCGCAAACAGCAATCTGGACCGGAAAACGTATGCAGGTAGCGCTACGTGCTTCGCTTTGTTATCATAAGCAACTTATCATCAGTTATGTGATTCGGACTGTATGTTGTATGCGTGAATCCAAGGAATGTATGCACTTTTCGCTTCACTTTGATCAGTGCTTGAAGCCTGCTTCACCTTTGCCGCAGGTCAGGCCGGCATTGCACTACATCCGGGATCGACCCACATTTTTGCCTGCGGGCATATATATATATATATATATATATATATATATATATATATATATATATATATATATATATATATATATATATATATATATATATATATATATATATACAGCAACGTTGGGACGACGCGGCACAAGAGGCAGCTAGCACAGCGCCCTGATAGCTACCAGGCGTCTCACAACACGCACCTCGACGTTGCGCTACATGAGGGTGACGGGAAGCCGCCCACGTTAAACAGCGCCCTGTGAAATTTTAGAGAGAGAGAGAGAGAGAGAGTGTGTGTGTGTGTGTGAGAGAGAGAGAGAGGGGGGGAGGGGAAGAGGTGCTATTTTCTGCAGCCCTTTAGGGAGCACGACTCAGCGCCACGTTAGCTTGACGTTCACTGCCCCTTTCACCTCTCCAGACCAGACCATAAAAACAGAAGCTCGGCAGGAACGCCATAGTGTGCTTATACACAACGTGCTGTTTAACGTAATGTTTAACAGTCTCGGTAGAGAACAGCAATTTACAATAGGTAGCGAGGCACTGGAAGTGGTAAGGGAATGCATCTAATTAGGGCAGGTAGTGACGGTGGATCCGAATCATCAGACGGAAATAATCAGAAGAATAAGAATGGGCTGGGGTGCGTTTGGCAGGCATTCTCAGATCATGAACAGCAGGTTGCCATTATCCCTTAAGAGAAAAGTGTATAATAGCTGTGTCTTACCAGTACTCACCTACGGGGCAGGAGCCTGGAGGCTTACGAAAAGGGTTCTACTTAAATTGAGGACGACGCAACGAGATATGCAAAGGAGAATGATGGGTGTAACGTTAAGGGATAAGAAAAATCAGATTGGGTGAGGGAACAAACGCGAGTTAATGACATCTTTGTTTAAATCAAGAAAAATAAATGGGCATTGGCAGGACATGTAATGAGGAGGGAAGATAACCGATGGTCATTAAGGGTTACGGACTGGATTCCAAGAGAAGGGAAGCGTAGCAGGGGGCGGCAGAAAGTTAGGTGGGCGGATGAGATTAAGTTTGCTGGGACGATATGGCCAGAATTAGTATATGACCGGGGTTGTTGGAGAAGTATGGGAGAGGCCTTTGCCCTGTAGTGGGTGTAACCAGGCTGATGATGATGATGATGATGTTGACACTACGTGCGAGCGCACTACGCAAACGCCAGCAGCAGAAAGCAGAGCGATGTCCTTGCTCCACCACCGAGGCGGTTGAACGTAGCTTTGCTACGTTCAACATTGCTGCTGACCAGCAGGCACACTGCCCTCCTAATCCTGATCCTCCACCTATTCCCCTCCCACCCCAACCCCGTAACTCGCTGCGAGCCCGTAAAAATGTTCTCCGGCAGGACACACGCGCTCTTATCCCACCGTGTGTCTGCTCCCTCCCCCTTCACCTTACTAGGGCGGAGGAAGTTGTGCTTAGGAGGCTTCGGGCCGGGGTGGCCCTTACACGGGCTGTTGTCTCAAGGTGGAACTGGTCGCATTTACCACTGGGTGCTACATGTCCATACTGCTCCGTTCCTGTGGTGGAATCAGATGCATACCACCTAATATGGACATGTACGGGTTTACAATCGGAACGCTCGCGTCTCCTTCTGCAAGCCGGCCTCCGCTACACTGTGACAACCAGCTATGGCCGCTGGATACATGGCAACAGATTTCACAAAACACTGCTTCAATTCATACACAACACAGACCTCACAGCACACATATAATACGCATATACACTCCAAGAATTATGCCTTAAAAGCAAGCCTTCATCGCAATAAAAAAAATTAAAAATTGGAGGCTTATCAAGGTTAAGCCCAGTGGATGCGAAGCATCCACTGGGCTTAACCTTCGCGTATCCTTAGCGTTTGGAGGCATCTTGACCGCATACACGCCCGGCGCAAAGACGCTGGCACGGTTGCGGGCACAGAGACTGACGCGACGGCGGGCGCGCGCCACTTCATCCCTGGCGTGACGTCACATATCACGTGATGCAGCGATGGTGGCGCCGCCGCCGCATCGCGGGCGACGGCGCGAACCGAAGCGTGGAGGCCTCCGCCGGACGACGTCCGACGGCGCGATATGAGGCCCCATCTGCAGCCTGTGTGACGTCATCACGTGACGTCATGTCACGTGACCCCACTTCAGGGTCAATGGTGGCCACCGCCGGGCGTCGCGCGAAGGCCCGAAACCTACGTTAATATGCTTCGCATAAAAAAAAGAACGTAGCTTTGACGGTGCACACACTTTGCTTCGCCGTTTTTACAGCCAAACGTACTCCGCGTCCCGGGACGCACTAGCTCTAACCAAGGAGGTTTAAACAGGACTTGAAATATTTAAGCGCGAGATTGTCGGCGACCTTCAAGTGACCTTGAGCCAAAAGCCAGAGCCGTGATCTGGGCACTCAAACGAGATCATCCGCGAAAGTTACCAGAGCAAAATGAGATCATCCGCGCAACCACTCAAGAATACATTGCATACGTTGGTTACTTCCCAAACAAGTTACCAAAAACCTTGGAGGACGCTTAAGCTTCGCCTTCAAGAGTGGAACGCGATAGCGTTATCGCACCCTGTTCGCATCGCCCACTCATTCGCTCGGCATACTCTTTAGTCACACAAAGACGAAACGTGCGCCTGAGCAAGCGGAACGAACCAAAGAAATCGGTGTCTCGGAGGGAGAAATGATCTACGCGAGCCAAACGTCGTGATCGGCACGGACAGCCGGGCCGCGACGCGCCATGAAGGCAGACCATATGGGCGGACGCGATCATGGGGCTGACGCCTCGATGGAATCGTCCTCTATCTCGCTTGGGAGCACCACGCAGACGCATGACTCCTCGCCAGCAGCACGGCACACATCGCAGGGGACGCTTTCCCACCAGACGCGCTACGGCACAGCGATCACGTCAGAGGCGTCCCGTATCGGACGCTGCACCTAGAAATCGCGCTGGTAGGGGAAAGAAGAGCCGCGTCGCCTAAACACGAGGGTTCGAGTGACGCCGCTGGAAGTTGGAAGCTGAGGGAGCGAGAAAACTTATTAAACGCAAGGGTATTGGGGCATCCTCGCACCGGTCTCCGCACGGCCCCAATGGGCTCAAACGAGATGAAGGGGAGAAGTGGACGAGTGGCTCGCCACCTGTCGGGGCAGCGCCGTACATTGCGATGAGGGGGTCTTCTGTGTTTGCCGCAAGATGGCTCTGCGTGTGCGCCAAGCGCAGAAAAAATGTAGCGGAAACGTACTTACTTACCGAATTACCGATATACACCGTAGTATAAATTTCTACGGCACGTTTCTAAGGCAACACCGCGTTCACTAGAGGCGCTTTCGTCCCGCTTTGGACCATCGAACTCATGGCTGAGTGGTAGCGGCTCCGTCTCACACTCTCACACTCGCACCGGTCTCCGCACGGCCCCAATGGGCTCAAACGAGATGAAGGGGAGAAGTGGACGAGTGGCTCGCCACCTGTCGGGGCAGCGCCGTACATTGCGATGAGGGGGTCTTCTGTGTTTGCCGCAAGATGGCTCTGCGTGTGCGCCAAGCGCAGAAAAAATGTAGCGGAAACGTACTTACTTACCGAATTACCGATATACACCGTAGTATAAATTTCTACGGCACGTTTCTAAGGCAACACCGCGTTCACTAGAGGCGCTTTCGTCCCGCTTTGGACCATCGAACTCATGGCTGAGTGGTAGCGGCTCCGTCTCACACTCCAAAGACCCTGGATCGATTCCCACCCAGCCCATCTTGCAAGTTGTTTTTATTTGTGAATTGCCTTCCGCCATTTTTCGTTCACGGCTAACACTGCCGACACCGGCTTTTCTGCGACACGAGCTCCTTCACGCTGTCGCATTAAAATATTGCCTTGGAGTTCTTCCAAATGTTTGGCACACTATCACTTAAGCTGTAACTTCTAGTACACTGAAGCTTTATTTGTCATTTGCAATAGGGGCGACGTTCAAAAGGTAGATACAGGACCCCATATTTGTCAACTTTTGGCGCTGGGACAGAGTTGCCTGTGCTCTTTTCGAAGCCAGTGGTCCGTGAGTTCCACGGTGCGTCCGGCGCGTCGGCAGCCCCGGTATAGCGTCCGGCACACCAAGGGTGGCTGTTTGACCGAGACGACTTGCAACGAGATTCTGCCTGTGACAGGAAACTATTGCGTCCATATGGAGCAGTGCACAGTATGGCGTGCTGCGGTGTGGTGTGGTGGGGTGTGCCGTGGTGAACAGGCACGGCGCCCATTTTAAAGCGAAAGCTTTACTGGCCGCGAACTTGCGATTTCGCCGTGGCCGGGCTACGAGGAGGCACATGACGTCACACCACGTTCCTCGTCGTTGCGTTCGCCTCCGCTCGCTTCGCCAGCTGCGTCGATTGCCTGATAACGTGTCGGAGGATTGAATAGGAGAGCTCGCGTGCGCCGCAACCACAGTTGAGGCGGCAGTATGGACGGCGACAATTCTGATAAGCAGGAGTAGGCCTGGAATCGACAACGGAACGAGATGAAGGGGAAACAAATCGCCCCGAAAAGAGACGAACAGCGCACCGCACGACTGGCTAAACGCCGCAACATAGCTGGACAACCAGACTAACCTAGACTTGCAATCAAAATTAACCAAGGCTAACCATGCTATGCCTTAGCTTTCGCTACGTAAATCCTGGCATAGCCGAGCTAAGCCACTGACAATTTTTAAGATTGTGGCTAATATCATCTACAACAAATAAGCTTTGCTTTACTATACCTTCAGTGAACTAATCGAGGAAACTTCCTTATATTTGGTAAAAATTTGCAGTTCCGCCCGAAAACCGAAGCACCGATTGCGATAGCAAATTAGTAGATAGCTGTACGAAGTAAGAATAGTAGTTTTATCGGCCATGTAAACTTGTAAACATTTGCTTACTAAATAACTTAACAATTATAGAATATGTAAGCGAGACTCAACGAGGACGTAGAAAGATACAGATGCACGGAGACAGCCCTGTCTTTGTGTGTCTGCTTCTTTCAACGTCCTCCTTCAGTCGCGCTTGCACATTCTATCATGGATTCCAACCAACTAGCCCGTCAACGTGTTTTAACTAAATTAACCAGCACTGTGTCACGCGCGCACAGGTAAACATGAACTTACATCGCTCAATGACAGCTGAAAGCTGAACTGTCTGTGAAAACACTGTAGTTAGGAATTACGGCAGCAGCCGCGAGCCAATTGACCTCCGTGCATCTGTCGCTTCAACGCCTACGAAACGTCCAAAGCACAGCGCATACGAAGCTACCGGCACTACGTGCACACTGCAAACATCGCAGATCGCTTTGAAGATGAGGCCCGCACGGGCGCGCACTTTATCCACGTCGCAGACCGCTTTCAAGACACGCGAGCGCCGGCAACGCGTCCTTACAGCGTCCGCCAAAGGCGTCTGCTACGGCGTCCGTGATTCGCGTGACCAACACCGTAGTAGGCGCCACGGTTGTCTCTACTCTGTACGGAGCGGCGGACGAGGAGGACATCGAGATTGAGATTCTTGTTTTGAAAGGAGGAAAAATTGGGGTTAAATGCAGGCACCGTAGCAGCCGCCGGAGAAGAACGCCCCTAGAATCAAGCGCCTTTCCTTTCTTTAGAGCACTATCACTATCATCCTCCTTCGCCTCACCGCACTGCCTCGCGCGCCACAGGATAGGGCACGACACGCATCCGGGCCGCTTTCCTCGCTTGCGCACGCGACATTGAATCGCGTTCGCCGGCTCACCCTCACATGCTTTCACTCATGCGGAACCTCACGGCGACGCCGACGGCGACGACAAAAGTGCGCCTGGGGTGCTCATATAATTGCTATCGCAATAAAAGAAAGGAACACGTATCGTATTGTTCCGGCCCTGTTGCGGTGATAAAGTTCAAAACCTTAATCTGATACGGCTACTTTTCTTCTTTTTCGCATCCATGTGCGTTCTGAAGTTCGGTGTGAAAGTTCAAATGGCGATACTCTCGTGAGTTGCCGCAGTCAGTAAGTGTGAGTAGCGGCACCAACGTTACTTGTGATCGCGGTGTCTCTTACACTATGCTAAAATGCACTGAGTTCCGCACCTCGTCGCGATTTTTGTTTTTGTTCTTCAGTATCTTTCCTACTGCCTGCTCTCCAGCCTAAGCCACGATTCATCCCAATTTCTTTGCGGCGGTAGAGGTTTCTGGAAGTTGCATGCAAATTTGCCAGTTCTTGTCGGCGTAACTAGCGATGCTTCCCGAAATTTTCGCTCTTATATGGACACTGCGTTCTAATCATACGGTGCAATGTAGCTCTTTAATAATGCAAGATTGTGCCGAAACTGCAAGTTTCTGTAATAGCGCAGCCAAGGAACTTCAGTGAATGACGGACGTGAGCGTGGAGCACGCCAGGAAGTGTACGAGCTAAGGGGACGAGTAAAACGAGCGTGAGCCCCGAGGTGATTTGCCTCCGGAAAGAAAGACTGGCGAAACAACTTTCAACCCATTGACGCTGACGATTCTTTCCTTTCTACGTAAACTCGAGCAGACAGCCCATGTGAGATCAGGAAAAAGTTCTGTAAAAATCCGGCACGCCAGCGAGTGTATAGCTACGTGCAATTTGGTTTCCCGCAGCACTTATTCTCTAGGTGAAAAAGCTACCGAGAGAATCGCGTTTTTACAACAACAATTACATGAGGCCAGCAGACAGCCAGAAAGAAGCACTTAAAGATTAAATTACCGGCACTGTTAATTGAAATGTACAATTGATAAGAAAAAAGAGAAAAAATTGGACAACAGACAACTCGTCGATGGCGGGTGCCCAACTTTCGAATTGTGCGCGCGATGCTTTATTATATGTCAAGCTACGGCGGCAGCCTTTCTACAATAATTTTTCTGGTTACATTGTACCAGCCGAGCCAACTATAAACCACCGAAGAATTGCACATTTTGCTGTTTTGTGCAGCTTAGTGTGCTGTTGCTGTCGTGTCTTCCGTATGCATGGCTCGCACGATGCGACAGCAACGAGAGAAAGATTATTAGCCCCGGAGAATGAGCTAAAAAACACAAAGCAGACAAGAAGAGATATACCTATAAAGACGTAAGCTAGGAATTCGCTCATGCCTGGTGACGTTGAAAAAGGAACGGAAGTAAAAATAAAAATTTGGAGGCTGCTTAAGCTTCGCGTTTAAGAGTGGAACGCGATAACGTTCAAAGACTCCTTACTGCTTTTCATGCTTCCTGGAAACTGCAGTTTATGTAACCGTAACGTTTACCGGGAAACGCTGGCCGCGAACGCTGTGCATTGAGGCGAGCTTTCTGGTAGAAACGCGGTCTCCTGCGTGGGTCGATCTCCTGTTATTGTTTCGCGCATTTAATATTTCAGTCTGAGAAGAGCTAACATAAAGGACATGCGCTGTCAATGTTTTTTTTCCATTACATTTGTTTGTGGGCTGGCGTTCTCAAAATTCGGAGGAATAACTCTGTAAAGAATGAAAGATAAGGTATGAGCAGCTTTAGTGTTAGGGAAGTGGTTGGGTATGCCTGGTTCGGAACTTCTTTCGAACTACGTATACCTAACTTGATGACTCCTTTGAGGTGGAACTCCCTTGCGGTCCTTTAAGGCAAGGAAGTTTGAAGGAGATCCTAGTTGCCCGTGTGACACGGGTATTATTGATGGAAGGATGCAAAACTTTAATAAAGGTCCTGAGGTACGCGACTCAGCGTGCTGCGGGCCGCTCCCACGTTGGGACAGTCAGGCCTTGCCCGACCGCCGCATCGTGGGCCCTCTGGCCGGCCCATAGTTGCGCCCCGGCATCGGGGCTCTTGATAGCGGAGAGTACATAACTTGACGAAATAAACCACTTCTCAGAACTTCCTTTTTGTCGAAGCGACGTCCAACGCCGACGCCAGATTTTCCGCGACACGGGTTCCTTAACGCTGTCGCTTTAAAAGCGCACGACGACTGTTTTGGACGCACTGCTGAAATTGTGCGCGAAGCAGAGCGTACGTTCTTGTGGCCGGCGGCCAGCTAAGAGTCACAAAAAAAAATTAAATTATGGGGTTTTACGTGCCAAAACCACTTTCTGATTATGAGGCACGCCGTAGTGGGGGACTCCGGAAATTCCGACCACCTGGGGTCCTTTAACGTGCACCTAAATCTAAGTACACGGGTGTTTTCGCATTTCGCCCCCATCGAAATGCGGCTGCCGTGGCCGGTATTCGATCCCGCGATCTCGTGCTCAGCAGCCCAACACCATAGCCACTGAGCAACCACGGCGGGAGAGTCACCAAACGACAATAGATTCGAGCTGCATGGAGCCGGCCATAGCTTACTTAAAGGAATTTCGAGGAAGAGTCTGCGGAGAAACGAGAAGCGGGGGCATCAAAATGTGCAGCTGCCCTTTTTTTCCACTGCAGAAACACCATAGGTCTGCTCGTTCATCGCGAAAGCTCGTTTTCTTCTTTGCTCATAAATATAGGCAGCGGCGTTCACTCGCGGCCTCGTAAAAACTAGGATCTACCGCCATTTAATTGCAATCCACTTGGTCATTCAATGATGTCGTGGCTTCTTCCACAGCCCATAACGGTCCCCCTCTCGATCAAAATGAATGACATTACCACCTATGCGTGCTGCAGTGTTCCGCAACATAGGAAGTTGGCATCGTCTACATGTCAATAGGGGGCCACCCTCCGACCCCGTTTCACGCCAGATTTTTTTTTTCTACGACGTACTGCTATGCTCTTGTAAGGAAGCCACGGTGCTTAGATGAGCAACATAGCTGCCACTCATCCGGCCATCGATCTGTTAAATTATCAAATTTAAGCGTACAAATAAATGCAAAGTTAAATACGAATATTGTTTCGCAAATGGTCTCAGTGCCCACGCATGGCACGCGAGAGATGCAATTCTTGGTAAGCGGCCTTTATCTGGAGAAATCAATGAAGCAGGAACGGTTGTATGCACCATGCTTCGGGCAAGAGCTAGCATACGTGTTTCGTATTTGTTATCTCCCTGAACACGATACACTCAGACTCTGCAGGAAGTAGTATTGAAGCTTTGCTTCTACTTACACTCTTGCTCCTAACGGTGTCGCACACGAAGCGAAGACACTTCAAGGGGAACGGGTAACTAGATGTACAAGACGGTGCAGTGAAAATATGTATCAGCTCAGTCTTGTTACAACATCCTGGATTCTGACACAATTCTGTCTAACAGTGGCTTATAGGAGATCGGAATTTCCACCTCCTCCGTGCATATCTGTTGCGCGGCTGGCACTATTACGCAATGCGGGCTGCGCGTGCTTTAAATTCACTTTTAGCCAGAAAATGTCGATTGCGTCCTCGAAAACTGCCGCTCTTTGCTTTCACTCTATGTGTACTAGCTTTAGGGCTTAGCGGCGAAACTGCATATTCACCTACAGAGCGAACAAACCAGACGGAACACAGAGGAAAGACGACACTGCTCGAGAGCTGACACAAAAAGTGCGCCTGTGTCATCGGGCCGAGTTGCCCGACTTGCTGCGTTTCTTCAGCGGTGAAAAGCGCCTAATCAATCTAATCATTGCTTCAATACAGGGCAGTGTAGTATGTAGCGAAGTCCTCAGAAATATTCTGACTATTCATGCCCAGGCAAAAAAAACAACAACAGAAAACTACTTTTGTTGGTGACCACTCGAATAGCTCGCGCAAAACTCATCAAGACAGAGCCCAAGGGGAATCAGTATAGCGCCAGTATGGCAATGGCGTCACACCAAGGCTGGCGCACAGCGGGGCAACGACTTGAAAGCAGACAAGCGCGTGTAATTATTCGCCGATACAATGTACACAGCCTGGAGCTTTAATTATACAGGATCGAAGGAGTGCCAATGTATTCATTGGAATAGGCAGTCGAGCCATTAATTAGGCCCAAGCAAGTTGGCCCATGGAACACTTTGAATTGAATCTAACGGGCTGCTCTCGTAGAACACAAAGTGTCGGTAAGAGGAAATTTGTTAAGCGCAGGTTGCTTTACGTGTGTTGGCACATGTCTCGTCGTTATTTAAATAGGGCCCGCACAATTATAGCGGCAGACAATCGGGCTATCTCTCTGGAGGGCGGAGCGTCTTTGGCGTGTTCCCGGCAGACGGAAAGTGTTCTGTCGTTTCATGTATATCGCGTTTCGGCGGAAAAAAATGTGATTTGTTGCTTATTCGAACGTGACTGACCATTCGGGTACTCACGGACATGCTTTGAATGCACTTGCGCGACTAGGAGAGCCGTTATGAAGCGCTCTTTTTAGTCTCAGCCTTAACGTATAGTACGCGGGCGTTTGTGCAACGCCGCCATGGCGGCTCGCCGCCTAACATTTTACCCGGTGCCTTTCATTTTGTTACAACCACTAAGTCACAGCGTATGACACCATATTTACCATCTGTCCAAAACGGAACGGGACAGTAAAATGGTGCTGATGTTCAGAATAAATGAAATTAACTTCTCAAAGTTTATCTATTAAGTGGCAGATAGTTCGGCCTGAGGTTCAGTATACTCTAGCCTGCCACTCCGCGCAAGAAAACAAAATGGAGAGAGAGAGAGAGAGAGAGAGAGAGAGAGAGATACAGTTATGGGTTGTGACGTTGTGCACTAAGGGCATGACTAGCTTGTCAGATGGAACTGTCACAGCCGCGAGCCAAGACCCGCGCTGCGCTGGGAGTGCGATGACTGCACGAACCGCTCTGTAACTGAGAGAGGGAGAGAAGTGCGCAAATGCACGGAGTTCAATCAGACACGCGTCCGGTTTGCTACCCTGCATTTGGTCAAGTGGATATAGAGACAAAAATAGGGAGAGAGAGGGAAGAGAAAGAGCGCTATAGTTGCTCGCGGCAAGTCTATAAATGGTCGCAGAGACTTGCCGGCTTCAGGTCTTGCGGCAATATTCTCGTCGCTTTCTGCGCCAGGAACGCGCGCGGCCATGGTTCAGGGCCATTCGTTCAGGAAGAAAGCAGCCATTGGGCATCATGCTCGCTGCAACGGCTTCAGTAAGCAGTCGACTGTCGGTTTCGGAGAGGGAATCAGCCAGGCTGTGCCGTTTGCATGCATACTGTGGGCAAACGCACAAGAAAGACGTGCACGGTTTATGGTATGTCGCAACTATCACAGTTTGGAAGAGTCCGCACAATAAAGTAGATGCCTGTCGCGCTTGGTGGATGTCACACCTCATTATTATTATTATTATTATTTTATGCGAAGCGTATGACGAGAGCTCAACCCAGCTCCTCAGGCGCGGCAGTGTCGCCTTGAATAGCACGTGACACCGTGACGTCACGACAGAGGAGAAGTGGCTTTGGCTCAACTCTTGCAAGATGGGCTGGGTGGGAATCGAACCAGGGTCTCCGGAGTGTGAGATGGAGACGCTACCATTGAGCCACGAGTACGATGCTTCAAAGCGGTACAAAAGCGCCTCTAGTGAATGCGGTGTTTCCTTACAAACGAGCTGTTTCTAAGGCTCAGGCGTGCGTCGCTTGTTCAGGCGCACATTTCGTTGCCGCGCCGAACGCTGCGTTGCTCGACGCTCACCGCGTCCAATGCGGGGCGTCCAAGGCGAAGCAGAGCAACGCATGAGTTGTTTCTTCGTCTAGCCGAACCAAATATAGCCAAGCAACAGCAGTTCACCAAGCTAAACAGTGGTTCAACAACTAAAATAAAGGCTAGTATGCTTCGCATCCTGGGCTTAACCTTACTTAAGCCACAGCCATTTTTATTATTATTATTATTATTACTATTATTCATGTAAACATATATAAATATTACAAAACGTAAAGAGAGAAGCGGGCTAGCAACTTTCTCCCAAAAGAGAGACCACAGCCACCCGAAAAATTATGGAGTTTAACGTGCCAAAACCACTTTCTGATTATGAGGCACGCCGTTGTCGGGGACTCCGGAAATTTCGACCACCTGGGGTTCATTAACGTACACCTAAATCTAAGTACACGGGTGTTTTCGCATTTCTCCCCCATCGAAATACGGCCGCCGCGGCTGGGATTCGATCCCGCAACCTCGTGCTCAGCAGCCCAACACCATGGCCACTGAGCAACCATGGCGGGTAGCCACCCGAACGAAGAGGAAACAAAGAAAATAGAAAGAGAAGAGGAATGACATCAAGACAGGAATGCCTTTCCTGTCTTGATGTCAAGAAGAAGTGCCTTTCCCGAAGAAGTGGCAACAGAACAGTCTGCTGCTTCCGTCGTCCGAGTGGAACTGCTCTTGCCTCGCAGGGTCTTGGCCTAGAATTGCATAGCTGTTTTTTTTTCTCTTTTATCGCTTCTCATCAGTTTTGCTAGTCCTATTATTATTTAGCTAATAAGACCACGCAGATGTCCTTTTCTTCACCAGGGCCAGGGGCCTCCCCCTGGTCCGCTTCTATTCCTCCGCAGGAGTTACCTGTGGATCTGTTTCTACGCAACGGCATCTCATCAGTTCCCGTGGCTCTTGTCCCAACCAATAACGGAGTCATACGGATGAAGAATCCGAAAGCGATTCAGGCGGAATTGCGCTCGGCGACGGCCCATTTCCAGACCATCTCTGAGGTCCGCCAGTTTGGCAGAGGTGGAGTCCTCTGCTTTTCGGCAGACCAGTCCTGTGTACAAGACCTGTTAAAGTGTTCGCTGTTTGCCGCCAATCCGGTGAGCGCATTTATTCCCCCCCACTTGGCATGTGTGAAAGGGCTTGTCCGCGGCGTCGACGTGAACATGACACCGACAGAGGTATTAGAGATGCTTTCACCCGCGGGTGTAATTTCAGTTTATCGGTGTGGACGTGTGGTCGAGAAAAACAGGATCCCTACTGAGTCGATCATAGCCACATTTGCAGGGACACTTCGACCCTCAGAGATAAAGGCATGGCCTCTAATCTACAGAGTGGAACCTCTGTCCCCTCGTCCCCTCCAATGTGTGAAATGCTGGCGCTACGGACACACGTTAAAAGGATGTAGATCTGCTTCCAGATGCCGAATTTGTGGTGAAGAACACAATGCAAGCGAATGCAAAAGCAAGGAAGAAAGGTGCTGCCTTTGCAATGACGCGCACCCTGCAGATTATTCTACTTGCTCAGCAAAGGCACGGGAGATTGAGATTCTGGAAATCATTGAACGAAGACGTTGCTCGCGTAGAGAAGCGGTAGCGGAAATTCATTCTAGGACACAGGGATACGCCGGCGTCACAGCACGCCAGGTGACAGCAACGGATGCGGCTCTTTCATTTTCTATTGCTAATGCCATCGAAAGGGCAATGGAAAAATCTATGGAGCGCCTAGCTGGAAACCTTTGTGAGTCCCTGACACAAATTCTCACTAGCCAGATGGCGCAGATATTCGCAGCAACAACAGCAGTTGGTATAACTTCGCGAACTACTGAGTGTCTACCTACTTCAAACGAGGAAGTAACCGCCAATTACTCGTCGCAAGATGCCCAAATTGTAATCCCACCAGTCGATGTTAACCAGACCCAATGTACAGGCTCCAACGATAATACAGAGGGCGCAGAGGAAATGGACATGGATCCTCGGTCGTTAAAACGATGTAGGTCCCCTTTGTCTAAAAAGGCTACGACTCTAACTCAGGCAAAGACAAAAAAGTATCAGAAAGACAGCCTTACCAAGGAAGATTTTTTAAAGGAAAACATTTTAGATAAGGCAGTTACTGAGTCAATACTTACGCAACCATAGGTCTCCTCAAAATTATTCATTGGAATTGCCGATCAATTTACTCAGCAGCAACAGATTTATTGTATCTATCATCGAAATTCTCCCCGGATATCATTGCTTTGCAGGAAACATGGCTTTCAGTACATCAAAGTTTTCAGTTGACGAACTATCGATCTTTCCGACTGGACCGTCCATCGAAGGGCGGAGGTTTAGCTTTCTTTACCAATAACAGAATTAGCCTTAAAGCAAAGATTTCATATAAACATATGTCCCCCGAAAGTGAAATTCTCGCATTAGATATAACTATACCAGGGTGTCTACCTTTCTCCTTAGTAAACGCATACTTTCCTGCGGGTGTACAGAACACTCGATGTTTGAATTCAGCAGTGACTTCATGGTGTAAGGATAAAATTCTGGTTGGAGATTTCAACTCCCATCACACGTGCTGGGGCTTTCGAACTGACCAATGTGGCAAACGCTTGTGGGATTGGACAATAGATAATAATCTGTGTTGTCTGAACTCTAGAATTCCTACATATATTTGTAAACAGTCCCGCTCAGCATTGGATTTAAGTTTTGTAAGTTCGTCCTTCACTAACTCATCCTGGACAGCCTTGGACTGTGCAACCAACAGTGACCACTTTCCAATAATGGTTGAAATCGCTTGCCCGATTATGCCAGCGTGCTCCCAGGTACGCGTATTTGTAGATTATGTTAAATTTAAATCCGATCTTAAGGTACATTTGGCTTCTCATTCTGAAGAGCAGGAAGACACCAAGGCTATGAAACTTTGTGCGGTAATTAAAAGAACATACAAAAAGGCTGAATTCAGTGTTACATCTGCAAAGCAAACATCTTACAACCCTTGGTGGAATACAGACTGCACGCGAGACCACCGACGCCGACAGGCGGCTTGGAAGCAGCTCCTCTACAACCAGTGCCCCAAAAATTGGTTTGATTACAAGTTTCAAGCTGCAGTCTTTAAACGTACAGTTGCTAAAGCTAAAGAGGATTATGATAGGAAACACTATGATTTCCTTTCTAAATCTAAAAACAAAAAATCGTTGTTTAGATATATGAGATATCGAAAAATTCTGCCATCGCCAGCTAATATTGATTATGTCAATCTGTCTCCCGATGAAATGAGAAAATCTCTTGAACTCCTGGCTAAAGGCTTGGAGAGTAGATTCACGTCATCGATGTCGTACAAGTTGCAAAAAGTAGCCCCATCCTTAGTGTATACTGAAGTTACATTGCCTGAATTATCCCAAGTGATTCGAAACTTACCTTTGTCAGCCCCTGGTCCTGATGGAATTACCGTGCACATGATAAAAATTTTATTTGATCTATCTCCTGGAGACCTTCTAAACGTTATAAACTATTCCTTACACAAAGCCTGGATACCTAACGATTGGAAAGTAGCTAAAGTAATCCCGATACCTAAAACACAAGGACTAGGGTATAACATAGAAAACATCAGACCCATTTCTCTTACTTCTAATATGGTCAAAGTCATAGAGAGGGTATTACACTGCCGAATTACTATCTGGATGACGGATAATTTAATATTAAGTCCGAATCAAATAGGCTTTAGAGCTAATTGCTCAATATGGTGTGCCCATGCTGATTTAGAGAGCCGCATCCAACTTGCCCGGAAAAGGAGAGAATATTCTGCTTTGATGAAATTAGATATAGCTAAAGCTTATGACAGCGTCGAACATTCAATTCTACTTGATATTCTGCAGCGTCGTAATTTCCCCAATTATATAACCGCGTGGGTGGCAGAATTTTTGCGATCAAGAGAATTTTATTGCTTCAAGGACGGATGCTCTTCGTCTAAATTCAGACAAACCCGCGGAGTTCCCCAAGGATCTGTCCTATCCCCACTTTTATTTAACATATTAATGAGCTCTATCCCCACTTGTCAGGACGTGCACGTTTACGTGTATGCCGATGACATTGCATTTTTTGCTGCCGACACAGACATTAACACATTATACCAAAAATTACAAAGATACATGAGCATGCTAGAAGTATGGCTTCAGACAATTTGCATGTCATTAAACGTAAGCAAAAGCGCCATTTTAGTGTTCTCGGTCATAGATCCGGTTTCAATTTCTATAACTTATAAGCAAAAACCCATTCCACAGGTTGAGTCTCTAAAATATTTGGGAATCACATATAATGGAAAACTCAACTGGAGTCCACACATAGAGAGTGTAGCAGGTAAGGCACAACGTGCTTTAGGTATTCTGCGCAGAATGAGTAACCGGAAATATGGACTACGTAGGGATACATTGTTGATGATTTATAAGATGTATGTGCGCCCCATATTGGAATTTGGGTGTGTCTTGTTCTCAGGCGGCCCAGCTTATAAAATAAAGCCTCTGGTTCTTTTGGAGCGTGAGGCCCTACGCCTGTGTCTGGGACTGCCCAGGTTTGTGGCTATTAATGTTATCTACTAAGAAGCGCGCCTTCCAACATTGCCCTGCAGATTCCGCATCTTAACAGTTCAAGCATTCCTGAAATTTTACAGCTTGCCGCTTAGACGATCTGAATACGCATTCATTAATGACCCAAATTCCTTCTTCCTTGCTCATTGGCCTCGATTTCACACTCCACAGATCATATTTGTTCAAAAACAATTAGATAGCCTGAATGTGAACATTCGAGAGGTAATTCCGTCAACCGAATCACATCAGAATATTAAGATAGATTTTGATGACATTTTCCCCCCAAACTCTAAGTTTCAATCAGCCACTTTTTTAAATAACCTGTTGCAAGATTACCTAGCACACGTGCAAACAAATAACATAATAGCTACGGACGCTTCAGTGAACAACGAAAAGGCGGGCGTAGGCATCTTCTCGCTTCCGCTTGGCTGGTCATTCTCCCTGAGACTGCCAGACTTCACACCTGTTTTTGAAGCCGAGCTTTTAGCAATTCTATTAGCGCTTCGGAAACTACCGTCGAACTCAATAAGTGCGGTTATAATAACAGATTCCCTTTCGGTCTGTACTTCGCTTACGGCTTCACCCAATTCGCCACCAATAAAGACGTTTCTAACATTAGTTCCTCCGCAGTTGAATTCTCTAAAACTATTATGGGTACCTGGACATTGTGGCTTACATTTAAATGAAATGGCAGATGCATTAGCGCGAGCATCCCTGAGTGGACCAATAATGCAGGTTCTTCCTTTGGTGGCCCACATAACAGCAATCAGATATAGAAAATATTCAATTCATAGAGATGTCAGTGAATCAATAACAACATGGACAGAATATCAGCACCTCAAATTTCCGTGGAAAATCCAGTGGTGTCCATCAAGACAATCAGAAGTAGCGGTCACGAGATTACGCTGCCGTGTCCCTCCATTAAACCTATATTTACACAGGACTGGTCTGACGCTATCACCTCTGTGTCCATACTGTCAAGAAACAGAATCACTAGATCATTATTTTTTGGCATGTCGACGATACAAATTGTTAAGAAAAAGACATCTAGAACTTCCGTTCGCAAAATTAGGGTTAATGTTATCACCAGAAACCATACTATCTTTCGGTGCGTCAGTTATAGGGGTCAGCCACAGGGACGTATTTGATGCCGTTTGCAGTTACATAACGTCAACAAAACGAATAAATTTTTAACTTTTGTCTTGTATTTTATTGGTTTTTGTATGTTTTCTTATCTCTCTTTCGTTATATATATATTTTTTTATCATCGAATAAGTGGCACTTCAAAAAATAGGTGAACGTTTCAGCACGCAATTCTTGGCCAATCCCCCAGTGTGGGTATGAGCCATAATATGAGGCTATCATCATCATCATCGACAGGAATAAAGGAAGAAGAAAGCACAACACATGACATCGCACGCATAGTAGGAGCGTGTCAGACGAGATTCTAGTTCCGTGGCTGATGGGAATTCGGCGGAACAGCTTTCGTTAGCCTCATGTCGAGTCGGAGCACGGCCTTTCGGAAACAAAAAAAAAATCATTAAGCCTAGTTCGAGCAAAATGAATCGCAGACTGCGAACAATGCCACTACCGTAGGATATTAAAAAAAAGTAGATATTGTGAGCGATATTTAAGCAACCCTGACAAGTGTCACAAAGTGATGCCGTCACTATGCAAAATTTGAAACACTGTGCACACATTTCTTTCTTTCCCTTTTGTTCAGCACAACTTAGATATCTTGAGTTTTACGGTGATGATATGACAGAGACTGCTGGCATACAGTGTAGAAGACGAGAACGTTAAACACAGGAGGTTTGACGTAATAACTAGCGTTTCAGGCTGACATCCTAAATAGATGCAATGCATTCGTAACATGTCAGTTTGCCTAACTCATTAGAGACCGGTTTCTTTTTTTTCTTTCTATCTTGAAATAAATCTAATATATTAACTTACCTTTATAATAATAATTCACATGCAAGAAATTATTACTCTTGGCTAATTAGTTTTCGAAATATAGTCCGTGACCATATGGTCACACTGGGCCCTTACGCTACAGCAAAATACGCGAAGTTAAAAACATTTATTTCAAGCCATTAAACATCACAAAAAACATACATGGCGAATAGTCGAGCACTTATTTAGTGTGATATGGCTTGAATCATGGAATACACATGCCGACGTCATACCTTGGGCATTGTGTGTGCACCACGCTGTTGCAATTATCTCATGCACACCTTGCCATTAGGTATTGGTGCAACAAAGTGGGCCACTTGGTCGTACCGTGTACCATTCAGGACGTGACCAGTCTTTGGGATTCTGCGTTGACCAGGTCCTCTAGGTTCTTTGTCCCATGGCATCAGGTATAGCTTTGTGCAATTTGCCTGCGGAATTCCACCTGCGTGACGTTGAACCCTGTGCTCCGAATTAGAGCCCAAGCGTTGCTGATAGATACATAACAAAGTCAATTGAAAATCGGCCACAACCACTTTCTGCCACGGATTGTAATCCAATAGGCGCCTACATTTGCATCCATCTGGTCCGTACCTCCTATAAAACTTGTGCTGAGCAACAGTGTTTGGATGGGCCACCTTGATTCTCTTCTTCTCAACACGAGAGTACCTGTCTGCAGATGACATTGGCTCTACACCGTGAATGGTGCTTACGATCGGTACTACAGAACTGTCCATCCAGCGGACAACAATTATCCCATTGTCGCTCAGCATGGGATCTTCGTGCCTGCGAGGTTGGTGCTTGACGAATTCTGGTCAAGTGATAGGGCACTCTTTGGGAACACGGTTCTTCTTCACTGTGCCCGTGCCTTCATAGCCCTGTGCCTTGAGATGCCTGAGTAGCTGCATGCTTGTGAATAAATTATCAAAATAGAAAAAGAAAGGAAAGTCGTGCGTCTCTGCTGCGAGTTCTTCCACCATTTGAAGAAGTGGCGCCGCTGCTTTTCCGAAGTCCATTTCATATTTTTTCAGATGTTCCGGGATCCCCTGCTTGCCTTGATACACTTTGAAGTTTACAAGGTATCTGTTCTTGGCATATAGGCACCATACTTTATACCTGAAGCGGATAGGCTTTCCACGCATAAACTGTTTACAGCCATCACGACCATAATACTCGATCATACTTTCGTCATAGCTCAGGTGACGCACAGGTTGAAAATGCTCCAGAAACCTTGCATTCAATAGTGCCATCAATGGACGCAACTTTGCCAAGTTGTCACTAACTGCTAGGCTTGCATTTGGCACAGTGCAGGAATCGCATTCTCTGAACGAAGCGATTTCTTCTCACAGCATTGTAGGCCATCGTGTTTCGCATATCCGTGCCGCTATCCCAATAGCACTTATTCCCTGGCAAGCGGTTATAGCCGGAAAAAACGAGCACTCCAAGAAAACTTAATTCTTTTTTGGTAACCTCCGGATCGGGCATATTCAAAAATAACACATACGTTCTTGTTTGTTCGACTTGCAGCTCCACGACGGCTTTGTCAAAAAGTTCGAACAACTCAACAGGTGAAAAGTCCTTGTAAGCAGCAAAGTTTGGGTCGGGAAATATGCCAAGGCTTATCTGGAGATCACCCTTCGTCCACTTAGAAAAAGTGGATAATTTTTGCAGGAATGGCCGCATCAACTACAGAGGAAACCTCTGATGTACCGTCACCTTCCTCGCCGGGGTCATCACCGTCCGAGTCGCATCCACCACCGCGGCGTCCGTCAGAGAAAACAGTTTCAGCGCCGGCTGATAGCTCCCGCCCGATCAGATTATCAATGAGCCCGCCTGAGTCTTCATCGCTCGACTCTTCATCCGAATAGGTGCTAGCCTCTGGCGGCTCGATATAAATCACTGACACGTCGACATCTTCCTCTACGACTATCTTCGCTATTTCTTCCAACATCAATCTATTCAGACAATATAATAATAAATAACCACTGCGAGAACGCGCCAGCAGCCGTGCAAGAGATGAGAATGCAGTTTAAAAAAAAATAGAAAGTTAGGTAGCCTAAAGGCCCAGCGTGACCATATGCCAATGCGCAAGATAACACGCTCGTTCATGGATAAATCAAACATTAATCTTTCTCAAATGCTCATCGAAGGTCACATATTCAAAGAACAATACGGAGGTAAGGATATCTGACTATTGCATAAAGAAGTAGTGGAAAAAAAAAACACGTTTACCCCTTGGAGCAATGCATGGCAACGCTACTCCCAGAGTAACACTAATTCCCGCCTTTGCGAGGGGCTCCCACAAAATGTCTGACAGCTGCTGCCACTTGGTATCCATAAAGGGAACTCTAATCTGTCAAACGGCACTTCAAAGGCGATTTTGGTGCCGTTTTGTTGATCGTAATTAATTGAAACTCACTGTGCAGACTACTGTGACCATATGGTCACGCTGGTCTTTAATGGGCTAAGGAAGACGAAGTTTATCATGCCAGACCAGCGTCATTCGATCTGTAATAACTTCGTAATAAAGTGATAACTTCGTTTAGCTTTAGGTTACCTGTAAAAGAAAGTTATAAGTCGAACCCTTGCCCCGTCTGCTTCCGCATCCTTATTGAATTTATTCTCGTTCCTTTGTTTTCATCTCAATAAGGTTTTGATGATATGAAAGTTTAGATACCGTACTGAAAAATACTTACGAAACTCGTGCTCTGCCTCTATTTTACGGCCTGAACTTGGGCCTAACTGCGTTTCGGTCTTCCTGGGATCCCGGGTATTAGGTCCTCACATAATTTATGCAGCCGGCGGCTTATCTACACGCGGTCAAGCAATTAAACCAGCGCAGGCTCGCCTCTGTATATGCTTAGCTGTGGGAAAAGAACGGATGCTGATGCAGCCCGGTGTTTTCCGGAACATTTGCGCCGGAGTTTCGATTACATCGCAAGGTGCCCCAAACTTGGGGGCGTAAGAGCGGTCACCGAATCTCGCAAAGAAAAAAAGTTTAAACGAGGCTTGTTTCGTACGTCTTTCTTCCTTTCTTTCTTTCTTCCTTCCTTCCTTCCTTCCTTCCTTCCTTCCTTCCTTCCTTCCTTCCTTCCTTCCTTCCTTCCTTCCTTCCTTTCTTTCTTTCTTTCTTTCTTTCTTTCTTTCTTTCTTTCTTTCTTCCTTTCTTTCTTTCTTTCTTTTTCTCTTACAAGATACTAAAGAGAAATGTAATAAGGCCGGCGTCCACGATGCCTGTTCAGCATGCATAACGCATTGAGCTGAAACTGTCCACCTGGCAAAGAAGCACACGAAAGGAGTAATCCCGAGCGTTACTGAAACGGGCTGAGCGTTGGTTTCGGTAGACCCAGAGAACTAGCGAAAAGGGATTAACTTAGGAAACTTACGAGCTAAAGTTGTCCACGTGGAGCCTTGTTGTCTTTGCTGATTAATAACTGGTCGAACATCCCTGCCTGTTATCCTCTCCCTTGAACTTCCTTTCTCTCTTCCACGTTGGACATCGCCTGTCTCTCCAAGGGTGACATAGGCAGCAGCCTCACGTATGAATTTCGCCGTATAATAGTCACACGTAGCATGCGCTTAAGTCAGAAGAGTAAATATGAAAGAAAACAAAGGTATCTTTTTTTTTCCCCCGCTCGACCGTCGTTTTTTTTTCTATCTTGTTTTTTTTTTTGAGTGCATGGAATGTTTAGCAATGGCACGTGGTAAAAAGCGCAATTATAATCCAAGAACTGCATTACTCCAAAAGGGGAACATCACTTAATATAACATCAACTAATTAACAAAATTTCGCTAATTTAGTTCGTAATTAGTTGCTTATCGCCATATAATGCAATTTACGAATTATAGCCGGTCAGTTCGCAAGGCCTGTCAACTTGGAACACATTCTTAGAGCATGCGACGAAGCGCTGCATTGGTATTCCAGCTATCCATACGCTTCAATGAATCGAACGGTGTTTTATTAAAAGGGTAAGTGGAAAAACCGTCAATTTAGAGCGCGGATTTGATGGCGCTTATCTGGAAAGCAGCGTCAGCATCATAATTCGTTACAAAGGGCTATGCCTTGAAAACCCAGCGACAACAATTCGTAAATTTCGATATGTACTATATTATATTAGTGAGAAGTTTTCTTAATCAGACTTTCTTAATTAGTCAATTCTGCGCATCGCCTTACTCTGCAAGCAACGTCCCTCTCTTTGAGCAATCAAGTTGAAAAAAAATAGAATTGTGCTATCTGCCTTAGACAAATAAAAAAAATTGTATATCCTAAAAAACACTTGGTATTATTAATGGCAGGTCATTCGACAAGTAATGTACACTTTGCTAAAAGCATATTGCACAAACTTGAAGAAGTAGGGCGAATAAATGTAGTGTGCGTTTTGAAAAGTAAACGCGTTTGAAAAGCAAACGTGTTTGAGAAGTAAACGTGTTTGAAAGGTAAACGTGTTTGAAAAGTAAACGGAACAAATGGGCCAGCGCCGATTCGCCGCTTGTCGTATACGATCTATACGCCTGCGCCTATAGCCCTCATGTGGTCCTGCATAACACACCGGGACCGTTCCACTACTGCAAGCTAGGTTGAGGCTATTCATTAAAAAGCTCAATGTAAATAAATGTGAAGGGGGGTAAGCGCAACGCGGCATTATTCGCGAGAAACAAACTCTTCTAGAACGAGTTCTCCTGTTTGTAGGACTTCATCTTTGAACGCTCTTCGCTACTACTTTCCCAACGGGACGAACTGTACTGAATGCAGGTTAAAGCACGATATTATGAGGATTTCAAATGCACTGTTTTTCCATATCGTGTTACTCTCTTGCCGAACTCGCCTAGTTCACCACGCGAGTCAGTATAGCAAGACAATCGCGTCAGCTTCGAAGCCGCGTCGTTCTGAAACCTCGCAGCTCTCCAAAGTCAAGTTTTCCAGCAGAATCAATAACAAAGAATATCTCAGGCACGCTTCAGAGAGAACTTCGAGTGAAAATGTGCTGAGTCAATTCGCGCTGATAGGTGTATGCCATCGCCGCATGTTCCTAGTAACGTGCCGAAGTGCCCGTGCAACAAAGAGAAAAACGCATTCAACTCGGCACTTTTATTTAAATGTAGCTGGTGTCGGCATCATTGTATACCAAGTTGCTTACGTTTGCAGTGCTTGTTTTCCTCTAGCGGTGGCTGATGTATGCATGCGAAGAAAACGGGCAACGCAAATGAGTTCCGCTGCGCCAGCAGCTGCTTTTCAAGAGGGAGGGATTGGACAAGTCTAACATTTTGCAACAACGAAAGAAAAAGAAAAATACATTCGGAGGGAAGCTGCAGCAATGCACAAAATAATAAACCCTGTATGACGACTCCTCCACGAAGAAAGGGGGTTAACCGAGGGGCCCGATTTTTATTAATCATATCATGAGAAGCCAACAAAGACACCAAGGAAAACATGGGGGAAATTACTTCTACTTACTAACTGAATTAAAGAAATGATGCATTAATGGCAATTAAAGTGGATGAAAAACAACTTGCCGCAGTTGGGGAACAATCCCACGTCTTCGCATTACACATGCGATGCTCTAGCTAATTGAGCTGTCGCTAGCTACCGCTACCGCTAATTGGTTAGAGCATTGCACGCGTAATGCGAAGACGTGGGATCGTTCCCCACCTGCGGCAAGTTGTTTTTCATCCTCTTTCATTGCCATTAATGTATCATTTATTTAATTCAGTTAGTAAGTAGAAATAATTTCCCCCATGTTTTCCTTAGTGTCTTTGTTCGCTTCTCATGATATTATTCCTCCTCGTGCCACATAACTTTGGTGATGCGAGCCCCATTTGTTCCTCCTGTATGCTATCGAAGCCCTCGCAGATGCCTGTTGTTTTTTGTAATGGGCCTGCAACTTATACACTGACTTTTTTGCCCCTGTAGCCCAGCATTCTTGCACCCTTATACTTCCTGCAACGTCAAACAACCCGAACGGCGATGTGAGCACTGAATAATGCGGAGTAAGAAATAGACGTATTCCCCGACAAAGATAGTCGTTTCGATTGTTTGATGCCCGCAATAGTGAAATATATGAACCCCTTTTTAAGATATGGTCGCGCGATTTTCCGCGTATGCGGGGGGAGGGGGGAGTTTGGCTTGCCTCTTAAGATGCGCTGAATTGCGTAGCCATGAGCTGGCACACCAAGCACGTGATCCCGCCCCCCCCCCCTCCCACTCGAAATTTGAGTTAGTGTGCGTCCTGCAGTGGACATACAAATATGATGATTATAATGATGACGATGATGGTGATGGTGATGCGACCTTCCGGGAACCCCCTCCCCCTATACTCACCCTGCCTGTCTCTGGTCACGTAGCTGCCCCCCCTCTACCCCCCGAAATAGATTTTCTGGATGCGCCACTGGGTGCGTCGCGACATATTCCGCGCACATTTGATTTATACGAGTATATCCACATCAATAGCTTTTCATAACTGAGAACACTGTGTCGATCGAATTGTTCGTGGCTACGAAAAATAAAAGCAGTTTACAAACAAGGTTTGCAGGTATAGCTATGTAGTGTTAACTGTTAGCCCAAATGCAGACGTTGGATGCACGATTGAGTGTTGGCGTATGCGGAGCTGTTGATGAACGATGTCAGTGGCACGAGACTGCCATGAGGGAAGACTGGGTCGGGTCAGGTGGTCAGGCGTGATCTGGGACAAAGTACCCCCCCCCCCCCCCATACAGTGTCAAATCGTGGCTCGGAACTTTTTTCATAATACCCGGGGCAAAATCGGCAATATCCGCGATGGTCTGGCGCAAACTATGCGGTGCGCGTGGGAAAGCTAACCTCTCCGGGTGTGTCTAGGTTATTCCGCAATCCTCGCGGCAGTATACCTCACGATTGCGCGTGCGTACGGCGTGCTGGCGATTCGGGCACTCGAAAAGCGCCGCATTCGTCGTTCCTCGCATTAATCATCGCTTCCTCCTCTCCGCCCCTGAGAGAAAGAGAAAGGCTCGGGGCGCCCAGGCACCAGTTCTCAAGGCCCACGCGTCAGGCATTGCGTGTCTCTAGCGCGCGACAATCGGAATGCGGGCCGCCGGACGCACGGCCGTCGTGACGCTCTGGCTTTCGGCGCAGCTGAGCTGCTCTTGTTTATCGCCGCGCGCACCTATCGGACGAACACGAGAAGAGCACGCGCCGCTGTCTCTCTGCTAACCACCGCGATGTTGCAACTGTCGTCGTGAGTTTAAATTTTCCATACCACTCCAGACAGACGTGACCCTCTTTCTCTTCTTTCTTTTTTTTTCTTTTCGTTTTCTTTCTTTTCTCTGGAACGTGCACTTGTTGGACACGCTCACGTGGATCGCCCAAAGTCAGACGCCCGCGGCGGGGCCCTCGCACTGGCGGTAGCTACGCTGTTCTGCATCTTTGAGCTAACCTGATGTCCTCCTCTTCCTCCGCCCCCTTCTCCGCCCCCACCACGCTTTCGGCTCGCACTTTCACCTTCCCGGCTCTTCTTCGTCTGGGCGGATGCGGGGGAATTTCGCCATGTCCTCCTGTCTCGCAGAAGGCCTTCGTGTTCTCTCGAGATTACGCCATGTTCTGGACTCCTCTAATTGCCGAAAGGCGAGGCGCGTCTCAGAACTTAGAATCGCTCAGAACTTAGTGCTCCTGTGGAGGGGGGAAGATTTCTTCTTTTTTCTTTCCTGCTATTAACTGTGTTAAGAAGATGGTGGTGCCTTTAGGTAGCACCAGAAACTCCTGTGCCATAACAAGTGTGCACTATAAATTGCATAAGGATAAGGGGAGAAAGGGAGAGCGCGAACTGTTCAGGCGTCTCTACTAGACGCACCTTCGAATCAATGTATGTATGTATGTATGTATGTATGTATGTATGTATGTATGTATGTATGTATGTATGTATGTATGTATGTATGTATGTATGTATGTATGTATGTATGTATGTATGTATGTATGTATGTATGTATGTATGTATGTATGTATGTATGTATGTATGTATGTATGTATGTATGTATGTATGTATGTATGTATGTATGTATGTATGTATGTATGTATGTATGTATGTATGTATGTATGTATGTATGTATGTATGTATGTATGTATGTATGTATGTATGTATGTATGTATGTATGTATGTATGTATGTATGTATGTATGTATGTATGTATGTATGTATGTATGTATGTATGTATGTATGTATGTATGTATGTATGTATGTATGTATGTATGTATGTATGTATGTATGTATGTATGTATGTATGTGTGCTTCGCGAGTCGCTAACTAAACGATGTAGTTACTGTCCGGTACTTATACGACAGTTAATTCGTGTTCACGGAAGGAATAATCGACGAAAATAAGTTTCATTTCAGAAGAGTAAATGACGGAAAGCTCGTCTGTTCATCTACATATTAAGTCGACTTTATATGGATATTAAAATGGGAGCTGATGTTTCAAGCAAGACAATATTCCTATGACAAGGTGGTGAAAATTTTATCCACGTTCTCAAAAGGTGAGTTGAACTACCTGTAGTGGTAGCTCTTCTCATCAGGAACATAGTTAAAGCAAAGGTACAGATAATAATTTTGCGGAAACGCGTGAAAATAAGCGTGTAACGAATGAAAAAACTTTCCACACAGGACTATAAAGTACATCTTGAGATAGGATGCTCAGTACTTTCTGCAATAAGTTTGCCGCTTCTATTCAGTTCATAAAGACCATCACCAGCAATTGTTTTTCTGCTTCTTCGATTGATCAATGTTATGATGAAATCTTGTGGAAACCGCCCGAATATCACACGGCGGCTCTGATTAGCATCGTGCATGTAACACAACAACCAAATATGACTGGAAAAAGCTGCGATACTTGAATAATATTTCTTAACCTAGGAGTTAGATATTGCATAACGTGATAGTTACCTGCTCGGTGAACTTCACGGTTTTGTCGTGTTTTTCACTCTCTTCTCTAGAATATGTCTTGCGGAACAATGTTCGATTGAGATAAAGAAGAGCAGAAATTTCCGTTAATTACGGACAGATCTAGATGAGCTTACAGACATAGGCCTAATCGCTTTCCTTTCTATTACGACAGTGCTTTTCTGTCTGATCATTATCAAAAAAGCACACTTAGAGGAATTAGGACGTAAACGTTCACATGTTTGCGAATGTATGCTCCGAACGAAGGCCGCGGACCACAGGGTTAGACAAGCTCATTTTTTACATCCTTGGCCCTGTCCGAGATAATAAATGCTCACCTTGTCGTTTTGGCGAATTTTTCTTCCTCTCGAGAAAACGACTCCAGAGTCGTTGGAAGTTGGACTGTTCGATGACAGCTTCATGGCTTCTCGCATCGGGACCTGCGATGATGTGGAAATTTGTGTCTGTGCTAAAGCCACTGCTTAGTCGTAGAATAATCGCATTGGTATTTAAAGAGAACATTGATATTTAAAGACAATATTTTTATTTTTGCCTTTCCATCAGTTCTGGTGGTCGGCGGTGGTCGGACTTTCACCTTCGACACGAAGGCGCCGATGCAACGGACGCGTGCTCTGGTGCAACCGATGTGCGTGTCGCATTCGCCGCCGAAAGTCAAACTCTTTGATAATAATAATAATATTTGGGGTTTTACGTGCCAAAACCACTTTCTGATTATGAGGCACGCCGTAGTGGAGGACTCCGGAAATTTTGACCACCTGGGATTCTTTAACGTGCACCTAAATCTAAGCACACGGGTGTGTTCGCATTTCGCCCCCATCGAAATGCGGCCGCCGTAGCCGAGATTCGATCCCGCTACCTCGTGCTCAGCAGCCCAACACCATAGCCACTGAGCAACCACGGCGGGTGCAAAACTCTTCGAGGCGAACGTGCTGTGGCGAGAGTTTTCGAAGATCTGAATGCTTGTATGTGCTGTGGGGGAGGCGCGTCGGCCGGGGCAGCCCCCCTCTTTTTCCGCCCCCCCCCCTCTTTCCCCGTGGCGGATGCGATAGGAGGAAGATGGGAGTCCCGTTCCACGCAGGCTCGCGCGCCGCAGGAGACAGCGCACATATTACGAATCGGCTAATATGTATAGCCGACTATACTAACGCTACAAACGTGCTGGTGTAACGGCCATTTTCCCTGCGGCATTACACAATGAAACAACGAACACTGCCTACATAGACATTCCTGCGACAGTATACGACTACAAGCGCGCCATGCCTTCAATAAAGTGAAAGCTTTCTGGAAGCGTTAGGCCTAGTTGCCTGCATTGAGAATCATCGCCGGTCGTTTCCGCACAATTTTTTTCTCTATCCGTTCTACGAAGCGAAAAAATCTGCAGCAAGCTTTAAGCAATGGGCAACAAAACAACTACTGATACCTATAACTGCTGCAGTATTTGCGGTGTACTCCTCTATAGCAAAAGGTACCGGATATGATTGTCGGCAGTGGCAGCCGAATTAGTCCAGAGGCGATATATGAAAAAAATGCCATTGGACGTACAGCGATGACCTGAGATTTGGATATTAGGGGGGATATAGAAGTATTCGTACGGTGGATCTGAAAGCCTATGTCGAGTTTTGGGGCCTTAAAGTTCACCAGGTCACTGATTAACCAGGGAGCCATCGTATTTCTTTTATATTTATTTATTTATTTATTTACTAGTTGCAGCCTCTTTACTTCACTCATGCCATGGGCCATTAACAATACGAAGATAGCAGAAAAACACGCTATCTTCATCGACAAACGAAAATACAACTGAGGCACTATAATGGACCTTTGGTCAAGTTAGTTGTTGAAATTGCTCAACGAGACATCTAGAAAAATATGAAGATGCACATGCGTATGTGTGCGCCCTATCTTTCGGTGGTGTCTCGCTGTCACAGGTATCTCTCAACGCCAAACAGAGGCAAGAATCAATTTTCATTATTAAAACATCAGTTGGGCATAAAGCAGGCAATTTACACGAAAGTTTGATATATTAAATTAAATTATGGGTTTCTGCATGCCAAAACCACAATCTGATTATGAGGCACGCCGTGTTGTGGGACTCCGGAAATTTGGACCACCTAGGGTTCTTTCATCATCATCATCATCATCATCAGCCTGGTTACGCCCACTGCAGGGCAAAGGCCTCTCCCATACTTCTCCAACAACCCCGGTCATGTACTAATTGTGGCCATGCCCTGCCTGCAAACTTCTTAATCTCATCCGCCCCCCTAACTTTCTGCCGCCCCCTGCTACGCTTCCCTTCCCTTGGGATCCAGTCCGTAACCCTTAATGACCATCGGTTATCTTCCCTCTTCATTACATGTCCTGCCCATGCCCATTTCTTTTTCTTGATTTCAACTAAGATGTCATTAACTCGCGTTTGTTCCCTCACCCAATCTGCTCTTTTCTTATCCCTTAACGTTACACCTATCATTCTTCTTTCCATAGCTCGTTGCGTCATCCTCAATTTGAGTAGAACTCTTTTCGTAAGCCTCCAGGTTTCTGCCCCGTAGGTGAGTACTGGTAAGACACAGCTATTATATACTTTTCTCTTGAGGGATAATTGCAACCTGCTGTTCATGATCTGTGAATGCCTGCCAAATGCACCCCAGCCCATTATTATTCTTCTGATTATTTCCGTCTCATGATCCGGATCCGCCGTCACTACCTGCCCTAAGTAGATGTATTCCCCTACGACTTCCAGTGCCTCGCTGCCTATTGTAAATTCCTGTTCTCTTCCGAGACTATTAAGCATTACTTTAGTTTTCTGCAGATTAATTTTTAGACCCACTCTTCTGCTTTGCCTCTCCAGGTCAGTGAGCATGCATTGCAATTGGTCCCCTGAGTTACTAAGCAAGGCAATATCATCAGCGAATCGCAAGTTACTAAGGTATTCTCCATTAACTTTTATCCCCAATTCTTCCCAATCCAGGTCTCTGAATACCTCCTGTAAACACGCTGTGAATAGCATTGGAGATATCGTATCTCCCTGCCTGACGCCTTTCTTTATAGGGATTTTGTTGCTTGCTTTATGGAGGACTACGGTGGCTGTGAAGCCGCTATAGTTATCTTTCAGTATTTTTACATAGGGCTCGTCTACACCCTGATTCCGTAATGCCTCCATGACTTCTGAGGTTTCGACAGAATGAAACGCTTTCTCGTAATCAATGAAAGCTATATATAAGGGTTGGTTATATTCCGCACATTTCTCTATCACCTGATTGATAGTGTGAATATGATCTATTGTTGAGTAGCCTTTACGGAATCCTGCCTGGTCTTTTGCTTGACAGAAGTCTAAGGTGCTCCTGATTCTATTTGCGATTACCTTAGTAAATAGTTTGTACGCAACGGACAGTAAGCTGATCGGTCTATAATCTTTCAAGTCTTTGGCATCCCCTTTCTTATGGATTAGGATTATGTTAGCATTCTTCCAAGATTCCGGTACGCTCGAAGTCATGAGGCATTGCGTATATAGAGTGGCTGGTTTCTCTAGAACAATCTGTCCACCATCCTTCAACAAATCTGCTGTTACCTGATCCTCCCCAGCTGCCTTCCCCCTTTGCATATCTCCCAAGGCTTTCTTTACTTCTTCCGGCGTTACCTTTGGGATTTCGAATTCGTCTAGACTATTTTCTCTTCCATTATCCTCGTGGGTGCCACTGGTACTGTATAAATCTCTATAGAACTCCTCAGCCACTTGAACTATCTCATCCATATTAGTAATGATATTGCCGGCTTTGCCTCTTAACGCATACATCTAATTCTTGCCAATTCCTATTTTCTTCTTCACTGTTTTTAGGCTTCCTCCGTTCCTGAGAGCATGTTCAATTCTATCCATATTATACTTCCTTATGTGAGCTGTCTTACGCTTGTTGATTAACTTCGAAAGTTCTGCCAGTTCTATTCTAGCTGTAGGGTTAGATGCTTTCAAACATTGGCGTTTCTTGATCAGATCTTTCGTCTCCTGCGATAGTTTGCTGGTATCCTGCCTAACGGAGTTACCACCGACTTCCATTGCACACTCCTTAATGATGCCCACAAGATTGTCGTTCATTGCTTCAATACTAAGGTCCTCTTCCTGAGTTAAAGCCGAATACCTGTTCTGTAGCTTGATCTGGAATTCCTCTATTTTCCCTCGTACCGCTAACTCATTAATCGGCTTCTTATGTACCAGTTTCTTCCGTTCCCTCCTCAGGTCTAGGCTAATTCGAGTTCTTACCATCCTGTGGTCACTGCAGCGCACCTTGCCGAGCACGTCCACATCTTGTATGATGTGGGGTTCTTTAACGTGCACCTAAATCTGAGTACACGGGTGTTTTCGCATTTCGCCCCATCGAAATGCGGCCGCCGTGGCCGGGAGTTTGAGATATCGGCTTCAGCAGGTGGCCCTCCAGCCTGCTGCCCTGGCATGCACTGCCCCCCCCCCCCATCAGCTATTTCGCTTCTCGCCTATCGAACAAGAAATGAAAGCGAGAGAACAGATGAATAAAAGTGATTAGGAGTGAACATATTAGGGCATACAGATGCATTAATGAATCATCCAATCTCATTCCGTGCGAAAATTCTAACATGGCTGATTCGATGGCTGGAAGTTGGAAAGGTCAGCCCATGGACACATAGCAAGTCACTATATAGTATCTCAAGTCAACTGACTTCTTCGACAGTTTATATAGAATGGGTGCACACCTTCACGTGCTCGTTTAACTATTGCTTTTTTCTCTTCCCTTATTCCTCCTCTATTTGTCCTTGTACCCCCTTACCCCACTACAGGATAGCAAACAGAATCTGCTCCTGGTTAACCTTCCT
This sequence comes from Dermacentor albipictus, assembly GCF_038994185.2. NCBI lineage: Eukaryota > Metazoa > Arthropoda > Arachnida > Ixodida > Ixodidae > Dermacentor > Dermacentor albipictus. The sequence continues at coordinate 393,525,367 of NC_091821.1, forward strand.
GTCTTTCATTTATTTTTTTCTCTAGTTCGCCGAAGATGTGATGATGTAATGAGCAAACACGCCTTTTTTTTTTTTGAAGTTTCACCAGACCTACTCGGTGAGCGTAGTTCTGAGAGAGAGGGACGCCCAGGCGAATCCCGTTAAAGAAGCGCGCACAACTCACTTCCCGTGTCCTCCGAAGGTTCAACATAAACAGCGTTGCCCGAAGTTTAGAGCATGATAGTTGCACAAGGTAGGCAATAGCAAGGGGCCGAGAAGGACGCGTAAGGCGTTTGACGCACACCAGTAGCGGTGGCTACATTGTTCGTCTGAGAATACATTTACTTTCTCTTTGTTCCTCAGCACCTGGTATCGCCCTGTCACGCGAGCTCTTCATGTGTTGGTGACCCTGAATTTGAACGAGGAGGAGATGTTAATTACGCTCCCCTCTCAGTGCGAGTCGATTAAAATACCACGGTAGTTCAAATCACTAAGCATAACTTCAGCGCGAAGTATCCGCTTGGCAAAAGAAAAGGCCCGTCGATCTTTTTACTCCGGCTGGCATGGAGTATATTCTAATGCGTTTCACAACGACCTCCGCCAGCCTCACGGCGCATTTATTTGCCTTAAACGTGGCGCGCGTATCCACTATGCTAAGAACTTCTGCCGCATACGTGCAACACTCTCGACAACGTTTGGAACTCAAATTTGCATGATAGCTTCGCGCAAAACACCTACTCGCACGTTTTGCGAATGACCCCGTACTAGGTACGTTCCTTTTTATCCCATTTTTCTTTCTTTATATCAGTTATTAAGGCTTTCGGTTCTTGACATGTCTGCCATTAGCCACCCGCATTAGCTAGCCATAGGTTATCATGATGCGCAAGTGCTTCTTCTCACGAACCGCTCAGTATTAAATGAACTCATTTGTGAATTACGTGACTCAGGACCGAATTTAGATAAACTTTCGTTCTCAAGAAGCGTATGTCAGTGGCCATTTTATGCTCGTAGTGAAAGCTTTCGAAAGTTTATGCTTAAACTCTAAGGGAAGTTGATGACGTCAACGCACATATAAGTAAACCAAAGTGCCCTAAGCATATTCAAAGAGCCAATCACCGCGAGGCAGGAACATTTGAAACGCTGCTTGTCGAGCGTTTATACACAATGTGCTGAGGGACTAAGCAACACCCAGGACTTCCCAAAAGAAAGCAGCTATGAAGTCGTCGGGAGCCATTTCTGGACACAAAAATATGTAAACAGAGCAAACGCAGTTGCTCGTCCGCTATGGCCACGCCACCACAGAAGTAAATAAACGCGGAACCGTAAGCAGGGCTGAAGTGTTCGCGAACGGTGCCTATCCTGCTCCGAGAAACATTTTATTTAATGAACGGGATACTTGTTGTGTAGTGTTCTCTTTATGAAAGCAGTCAGCCCTGTGTCTATGTGCCTATACTGTTCCTGTTTGTGCAGCCCACGTATGGCTCTGCAGCATCCTCTGCTTCTATTTTGTTTGACTTCTCTCAAACTTACCTGTTCATAGCACATGTCCTCCCTCGCCACACCCTCCTCCCTTCCCGCCACGCACTCGCGGTGCCGCTACACGTGATTGATGTTATTGGAGATGAGGAAACTTCTAACAAGCATCTTTACATTCACGTAAATGCTCTGCGCGGTTGTACGCAGCGTACATATAGCACATAACTTCAGGAGAAAGGCGCCCAGAATGGTGAATTAGAAGTTACAGTTTAGTTACGTTCGCAGTTGACTTTTGCTGCAGTTAACTGTGCTATACGAAGTATCAACGCGAAAGCTCCGGGAAAATATTGCGACATAATTCGTCTGCTTTGAAGCCTGTGAAGCCAGCCACTACGCATGTTCTCTCGACAGTTACTGAGCGCGTTTCTCACTATAAGGTTTCCCAGTACCTGCCTGTGGAAGACATGGTTTTCATGATTGAGAAGGAAATAATCTCGCGTTCATGGCGTTGTATACATGAGCCGAATATCCTCAAGATAAATTGTACCTAGCGTTCTTCTTTAAGTGTTAAGGACGATATGATTTGCTAAAGAAATACTACATAGAGTCAGATAACTTTTGTTGAGACATCCATTTTAAAAAAATGCCACCGATCCACTCCCGTGAAGGTGGTTGGTCAGTGAAACTGCAGATATGTTGCGCCTAATGTCGGGCAACTTCTCCAACATCGATCCCATCATCTGCTCCCATTACGCACATTGCTCTTCAAAGTGGTATATGACACGAACACACATTTCAATGCAGTTTACAAGCCCTTTATTTTAATTATTACGTTGAAATGGCTGTTACAACTGATTTGTGGTTGCTATGATACAGCATGATGTTTTCCGTTCTTATTTGAGAAATGTGTTTGGCTAAAGTTAAATCGACGGATGACCCGTGTACGGTAGCGAAGGATCGGCGGCAACGTACGCTGATCGTCGGGGAAGTGCGCGCGCCTCGTCATCAATCGTGTGGTTTGGCGACTTTCTTTATTTGTGCGTTTCGTGTTGAAACGAAAGCTGGGCTGTATGTTCGCTTCACGCCTCCGCCTTACTGAGTACGAGTCATTGCTCCTGGCCCTGCACTGCCACCGGGATAGGCCCACGTGAGTTTTCTGTCGATGTGACGGATGCAGAAGAAAATCCCGGGATCCTAGTCACAGACAGCTTTCTCTGTAAAAACAAGCAGCTTCGAGCACATTTTGATACCGTTTGATACTAGCGCATACCTTTCGTACTTCGCACACGGGAGGATGACACCACAAATTTAAAATCTCGGTTTCCACGCCCGCCTAATTACCACGCATCTTGTGTAACTACAATCAACAAGGACGCCCTTCCATTGCGCCATGCATTCGGCTCGACGAAGCGGCACGACAGGGCGATAAAAAGCTCACGCGTCATACATGTGTTCCAAACTATTCGGGCCATATCGATATGCACGTATTAACACAACACAAAAAGAGTTATGATACTCGTTTAGTGATGCAAACTATTATGCACCCCCAGCGCTATCCTCCACGGCCCAACTGAAACATACATGAGGTGGACTGTGCGTGACGGAAGCGAAATGCGCATGCATGTGGCAGACTAAGTATAAAAACTTCTTCACATCTCCACCGCAATTAGCGATAGTCACTGCAATGGAACCAACCAAATTAACTAGTACAAGGTTTTGACCTCAGCGTACGTTGTCGCGATTTTTCAAACTTTCACGCATTTGTTGGGTTCATGCATGCGCATATATATATGCGCCGCGTTATGCGGTTGTGCATGAGCTCCACCGCTGCGCTATTGTCGCTCGCCAATGTACTGGGGTCACAAAGCCGCGTCCTGTTTAGCTTCTCGTGCGCTTAGTCTAGAAACGCAGTCGCCTCTGACTGTGAACAAAATGTACCTCATGAAGAGTTAGTGAGTTCGCTTGATACTGCAACTGAGGAGTGTGTAGGGCGTATACCTTTCTGACTCGTTATTTTTAAGAGCAGTGCTAACGCTTCAATGAATGCTTACATTACCTTGTGATTCTTGCTTTCGTGACACTAGGGCCACTGTTTGTGTCAGAACTGCTCAGTCAAAACCACTGCCATTCTGATAAGCCGGCCTGAGCGCGCTTTGTAGCTGGTCAGTACTATCCCTGTACCTATAAGTATGTTAAAATTTGGTGAAACCAGGCGAAGAAGCCGCTGGGTTAACAATGTCAGAGATTATAACAAAGTAAACTGTAATAGTAGGGTAGCTTATGTCTGTGAAGAATCAAAATGAAATTAAGAGGCTCTTACTCATTCATGAGAGCCATACTAATGATTGCTCTCACAGCTTGATAGGGTAAAAAAGACATTGATTTATTGTCATATCTTATTGTTCTTAATGCCTAATAAATTTTCAAAATTGTTACAGCTTTTTTTTTTTGCTCTTTCATTTATAGCTAAAGGAAAATGGCATCAGCCGGTGCCCGGCGCCATCTGTTGCAAGAATTTAGCACTTCTGAAAATGGGCATTCGCTTGCTGTAAAATGCTTTGAAAGTGTGCATTTTTTTTGCGACCAGTAGCTGTAATCTGCTTCCTTAGCTTTCTTTTTTTCTTGCTGCTGCCACGGGTCGGTTTCATCAGAATTCATCCGAGAAATAATACTTCCTTTAGAAACCGGCTTTCAGTGATACCCACATTATCCAAGAATTTTTGCAAAGCCCACCAATAAGAGAGCCTCATCATATGATGCCGCTCTCTTATTGCGAATTACCACGCATCTTGACGGATGCACGTCTGTTTACACGTCTGATCACGTCGCCGCGTTCGTGTTTTTAAGTAGAGTTACCTGCCCCGGATAGGCCCATTGCATCATGCTCATTGCTTCTAATCACCGCCCGCAAGTTGAGTGGCTACATGCGAAAGACTCTAACAAACTACGCGTTATTTAAGATGCCGAATAAGGTTGTGAGAGTTCTTCAAGAAAATAATTTCAAGAAGAACACCTCTGGGTGGGCCGTTCATTGGTTGGAAACCCAAACGTTTGCTTCTTTTTCGTAGATTCATAATGCTGGACAAAGTCGCACGACTACCCGGTTCAAATCGCTGAAGTTTATGCTATCACTCACATAACGCTTCTATTTATTTATTTATTTATTTATTTATTTATTTTGTTAAATGACCCAAAGGAAAGCACGGGCCACTAAAGACGCCGTAGAGGGGCGGTCCTGATTATTTCGATCGCTTGGGACTCTTTAACGTGCACATAAATCTAAGCACAATGAGCGTTCTCACATTTAACCTCCATCGGAATGTGACCGCCCCTGCCGGGAGTCGATCCCGCGACTTCGTGCTCTGCTGCAGAATCTAGTATACCCACTGAGTCGCCGCGATGGGGAAAGCGAATCTTTCCAAGCGGCCATTTATACAGCGTATGTTTACGTCACGCGGTGCAGCTTTCGTTAATGGAGAAGCCTGCTTCTCTTTCATATACCTCATATAGTCGTGTACCTCAAGAGTGCCAGATCTACAAATCACACTCTTGTTATTTAGAAGGAACAAAAAATATTTTTGTCTTCCAGCTTCGTTCGTGCAAGATATACTTGTTACTTGTTTAGAGTAGTGTATTGACTTTGTCACTTGTTAACTTTACCTGCTCAGTTCTGATTGATTTCCCTTCTTTTCTTTAATTTTTTTTCTTCTTTTTCTGTACGACCCGGGCGCTCAGTGTAGAAGAGACAAGCAGTCAGGACAGCGTTGAGCTTGTTTGCGTGCCCGTGGCACTATACTAAATTACTTTTTTTCTTAATTAACCTGACGTTATTCAAGGGGCAACCGTGTGTAACTGGATCGCGGGGCTCTTGGGAAATTGTCTGTGTTGTTAACAACGTTAAAGGTGCTACAGCGAGCCGCCGATGTCAGATAATCGCCCGTCTTGATGTCGCAAATTCAGTTATGCGTCGTGCCATTCTTCTCCGTGCCCACGAGCTAGGTTTTCTTGTGTTCAAGCGTTTCTTTCTTTCCCCTGAAGGTAATTGGCATTTGCACCGACATCAGAAAAAGTTATGTCAGACGCCACTGCATGTTCTTATCGTAAACAGCTTGCGACTACATTCAAGCACAGGTAGTAGAAAACTAAAACAAACGTATAGACGCATGACTTTGTTTTCTTTCTTTCGGAAAACGAGTAAGGAAGTTTTTCTGGCATCCAAGCTGTAGCGAAAGATTCAAGCTTGAAAGAGTAACGCACGAGGTTTGATGTACGGTAACGAGCACGTAATGATTGCAGCCCTGCTAAGAATTGGCGGCCGTCTCTGACAAGCAGTGTCTGCTTAGATTAACCTAACGTTTTACCTTTGTTGTTCTTTGTCGCAAGTAGGCTCCCAGGAGTCGCACCCATATTTACTGCTGTCGGAGCCACACGTCCTTGTTTTTCAATTCATAGCAATATCTTTACTTTACTAGGGACACTTCGCGATTTGCAGGGATCTGAGATTGACCAGACATAACGCAGGTCATCACGTGACCTACCTTAAATACAAGAAAACAAGAGGGAGAATAAGACAGAGATAGCGAGGCTTGGCTGATCGATCCCAAAGGGGCTACGTGTAAACTGTCATGGCGACCCATGATCGCCTAGGCAACAGCTATGCGTGTCGGAACGACTTGTTACCATTTGACCAAAGTGACTCCCGCCAGATATACTAGGTCCGTTTGTGTCATATGACAAAAGTGATATCAGTGCTACGTCTTATCTAATTACTTCTAGAGGAATTACCGTAACTTAAGATGTGTCTATATTGATTTTATCTATCTTTCTGCAAAGCCTCTAGTCGACGAATATGAAACCAAACCTTTTTAAATATCATAGTAGGCAGTACTTATGGAAACTTACTGCCTGTTAAAATGTCTGTACCCCATTATAATCTATCACCAGTTCTGTGGTTTAGCGAGGATAGATGCATTCATGGCTAAGCTCGCCAAGATCTCGATAATCTTTCGCGTATTCTATTGTTTCCTTTTCTGAACAAAGCAAGAACTTCTCCAATTTGAATTCTTTTAAATCGGAGGACATCTAAGCATTCCTTACGAATTGTGAATGTGAAATCATTAATGTCCAATTGAACGCCGCTGAGCGGTCCTTTGAGTTTTGCGCTGTGAGTAATGTTTTCGAGTTTTGCTGAGGGGCACGGTATCCAGTTTTGTGATTAAATTGGCGCGGGTATATCCTCTTTTTTCCCCCAGCTTATACGTTAGCATGCTGGCTGTAGACCGGAATCGTTCGGGCTATATTGCCGAGAAATCAAGGACGCCGTATGCCATCGACCTGCTGCGCGACAAGAGACCGAGGATGCATCCGCAGCCGCCAAAGGGGGCACCGACGCGGCGCTAGGCGGCGTCGCATCTCTGTATCTGCTCCGCCCAGGCGCTCTGGTGACGTGGCGTCGCGATCCCGCTCTCCTCACGCGACACCTGGCGCGCTATCGCGGCAGCAAGTGTCCCGTTCCACCCGCACTGCTCCGTCGAGGCACGAGCCAACAAGCGCAAGCCAGCGTGACGAGCGTAGCCGTTTCGCTGCTACACACGCCTCAAGATTTCTCGCTCAGTGGGCCATTTAATTTAAAATTTGATTCAGTGGTTTTGCGTGCCAAAACCACGGGTGTATTATGCACGAGGCACGCCGTAGTGAGGGACTGCGGGTTAAATTTGACCATCTGGGTTTCTGTAACATGGCCTCAATGCATGGCACACGGGCATCTTTCGCATTTCACCCCCATTGAAATGCGGCCGCCGCGGCCGGGATTCGATCCCGCGCCCTCTGGCTTAGTAATGGAACGCCTTAGTCACTACGCCACCATGACGCGTGGGCATTTGACGCTTTCACATCAATGTGTGTGTTTGGCTTAGTTTGACTTACTCGGAGCTGACTTTATGTCTGAGCGTGTTCTCATATGACTATTTTATAGCTGTGCCGTTCAATTAGATAAATCACAATTTGGAAAGGAGCAGCCGGCATTAATTAAAGGAACCAACACTTCCTTACTATACGCTATAATTAAAGGAAAACTTTTCGCCGGGATATTCCACCGACTATAGAGGATGACGCGGACATCTCCTGCGTCTTTTTGTTGACGTATCATTACAATGCCACGACAATGTCCCTGGTAAATTTGGCACTATTTGTTAACCTTAACGCTTTCTGACATTTGTGGTAGATTTAAAGATAATGCGATTTTGAACATTCATGACTTATGAACGTTCAACGCGAATGTTATGACCGTCGATGTTAATATTATGAAGCGCCAGATCTCTCGCCAGGACGCGTGTTGCATGGCAGCACGCCTGCTGCTCCAGTCCTAAAGATAGTAAGAAGCAGCATCGCCCTCTGCCTCTGAAGCTGTGTAGCAGCGGAAGTCCTGTAAGGGATCCTACCCATGGCTCTACGACATCCTTGGTGACGCCGGCATGGGAAATATGTACGTGCAACACTAACGCCCAAATCAATATGTTTTGTTTCCGGCGAGCGTAGATGTCTTATGCGCCTTAGTGTTACTTTCTTTTTCAGCTATCATGGAAAGCTATCAGTGATCAATGCTTTTGGGTGTGTGTGCGTGTATTTTTTGCGTTATAGTATAAGGTTTGCTAGTGATCGCAACAGTGTGGCGAAGGATTACTCGCCGATGGTATGTCTACTGGAAATCAAGCAAAATATCATAAGGGCTCATTTTTCGCCGAGCACGTGTCAAATGAACCGGAATAAATCGAAAGAGATAACGTGTGTACGCTTAATTTTCTGGAACACTTGCAGACATCTAGCAGAAACAAGATTATACGGCATGCCAGCGGATATACATGTGCATTACAAAGCCAATAGCGCGTAACCAGGGGCGCTGTTTCAGCCCGTTATTCACGCTTCTTTAGTTCTACGGGAGTGGGCACAGTGAACGGTAGGCTAGACTTAGAATAAAATTATTCTGTTCTTATCTACGAGTACCATGGCAGAAACCAAAGACTGACACCAATTAAAGGAAATTAACTCACTTTTGGATACGTTCTTGCTTGACGCCGTTGGCATGACGGCCCAGTTTTAGGTTCCCTTCAGGGACATTCGCTGATACAGGTGTGCTGCTCAGTGCGGTAAGGGAAGACTCCTTCTCTCGAAGACGTCGAACGAGGGCAGGTTTTCTCGCTTGTATTGAAACATAGAATACTCTCCCACGAGAACTTCGACGACAAGCCCGAGTGGTCACTCATTAACGGCCTCGTAACAGACGAGGCACCGGTCAGCGGCGTTTCAAGACTTTCCAGCGGGGCTGCTGCCAGGCCAGCTGTAAAAGGTGACGGCGGACTCCAAAGCCTCGCTCCGTGAAGAGGGGGAGAGAGGGAGTCGGTGGAAGGTTACTCAAAGGGGGAAAGAGAGAGTGACTGCAGCTCGTTCCCGCGCTGCTTTAACGGGGGGAAGGAAAGCAAGAAGAGACAACCGCAATCACCGCTGAAAAACGGGACCCCCTCCCCCCTTGTTTTATCTTAGTATATATATCTCTCTCACTCCGCCGTCCTGAGAAGAAGCGTGAGAGGCCGACAGGTGCGTTCGCCTTCCACGGGCCGCGCAGCACCGCCCTGGGTGGGATCACGAGCGCGTGCGCGGGGCGTCCGGAGAGACGCCGCCACCGCTGGCGATGCTGGACCGACGCATAACGTTCACCTTCGCGGCCTCCCCGTCACAACTCTCCGTTCCGCTGACTCCTTTCCGTAGCCCACCCCCTCCCCACCTTCTCTCTCTCCCCTCCGCTTTCGTCCGGTGGAGAGCACGCAAACACGCTTTTACAATTATGCGGCCGGCGAGGAACTCCGTGTTATAGGCGCGCATGCATATCATTCCGGTATCCTTGTGGTTTACTATCGTATCCCGTGCCGTTATACTGTTCCATATATACTGTTACACTCCCGTCGGAGTTTATGGAACAGTGTGTAATTCGGTCGGAGCGCTGTACGCCATACGTTGCAGCGAATTTGGAGGCTGGCAGTTCCTAATGGCAAACGAGGACGTGTCTGGTGACTCTCTGAGTGAAATCGCGATAGTTCGCCGCGGCGCGTTGTCATCCCGGCCGATGTCGATGGATCTGAAGGTGTCATTTTTTGTACTAGTGGGCAAGACAGATTGTGAATGTTGCGAGAGCTCCCCAAAGCTTGCTTTCATCCCGTAACGCCGTACGCAGCCTTATATTATGAAGTTTTGCGTTTAACTTAGGCGCTGTCGGTTGACGTCTAGAGCAAATTGATGTACGTCTGCTGCAAAACCATGACAGCCCCCCCAAACTGACAACAGTGAAACACACGATGTCGACACATCCTGTAGAGTTGTTTATTTCATCTAAATGTGAATGAAATGGTCGCTAATGGGTATATTAATGGGTGTTAATGACAATGAAGAAATCGCCCCGAAATATATTGGCGACGCTTGTCGCAAGTTCCTGTAATAAGGCAATCTGTTCGTGCAAAGAAAAAAAACCTGCCTTTCAAGTTCTCGAAAAGTTAGGCAAGGAAGGCTCGCGCACTTTATAGGCGAAATCCCTCGCACAGATGCACCTACGAGACCGGCGTGAGCATTGGCGGGATCCCGGTTTGAGTCCTCAAAGGTTATTCTGTTCACGCAATGAAATTCGTGATTTCTGTTTCGTAGTGTTGGAAATCGGTGGCTGTGGAAAGACTGAGGTAGACAGTAGCTCAGTCGCTCTTTTTCTTTATATGTTGCAGTAAAGCAAGTGAGAAATATATTGATAATGTTTAAACATAATGAATATGTGGAAAAAATCATGCAGATCCAATGCACATGTTGGAATCTATGCGAACCAAAGCTTTAGTGAAGCGGTTAATGAAATGTTAAACAACTAAGCACGACACGTACAATCCCCTCTACAGATTGATTGATTGATTGATTGATTGATTGATTGATTGATTGATTGATTGATTGATTGATTGATTGATTGATTGATTGATTGATTCTCTTGAATGTTCAAGAGAAAGTGAAGACTAAAGGCGTGGATGCCTGATAGAGGTCCCCGCTCACATAAACAGTTCAGACAACGGTTACCACACAATAGTGATTATGTGTGGTAAATCAATGAAATCAACGTTTGAGAAAATCAATGAAACAAGCACCTAAACCTTCATCTCGAAGTAATCTTACTCTGGCTATCCAAGACATGAAATCTAAAATAAAGACAGCGAAGTCAAACTTTTACACAAACACACTTCAAGGATTTCTAAGAAATTCACCAAGCAAATTCTGGAACTACCTTAATCCTAAGGCATCAAGTGACCCCCAAGTGTCGCCCGAAACTAGCAAACAAAACGCTAATTCACTAAATAGCTACTTTTCTTCTATCTTCACATCTGACGATGGGAAACTACCCGAAATTCACATCACCGTTAACAGCACACTAAGCCCCCTCACCGTCACGGAGGCCGGAGTACTGAACCTTCTCCTAAACCTGGACACAAAAAAAGGGCCAGGCCCGGATAAAATACCCAACGCTTTCTTGAAACGGTACGCAGAATGGATGACGAAGTACCTTTGTATAATATTTAGCAAATCATTATCATCATCTGTTCTTCCACAGGATTGGAAATCCGCAAAAGTTGTCCCAATACATAAGTCAGGCTGCAAAGACGACCCGTCCAACTTTTGGCCGATTTCGCTTACAAGTACCGTGTGCAAACTTCTAGAACACATCATACTAAAACATATAACCGTTTTCTTAGACAAGGAGAGTATCATATCACCATATCAACATGGCTTTCGCAGAGGCCTTTCTACAATCACTCAACTACTGGAACTAAACCACGACATATCATTTAATATCGACCAACACAGACAAACAGACCTCATCCTACTCGATTTCTCGAAGGCATTTGATCGGGTATCACACAAAAAGCTCATAAGGAAACTTGAGGCTACGTTAGGTACAGGCCCCATAATTGACTGGATTTGCGACTATCTTACTAACCGTACCCAGTTTGTGGAAGTGAATGGACAGATTTCCCAGACAGCCCTGGTAACATCGGGAGTCCCCCAAGGAAGCGTTCTGGCTCCCGTTTTATTTCTAATTTTTATTAATGACCTACCCGCAAAAATCACAGGAAACATTAAGCTATTTGCAGATGACTGCATCCTTTATCGAAATATTAACTCGTATGATGACCACATAACATTAAACAACGACTTGAAAGCTGTGTCTAACTGGTGTGCCCACTGGCAAATGACCATCAATACTAGGAAATCTGCTGTTCTTTCAATCACCAGAAAAAAAAATAACTCGAGCTTTACGTATACCGTTAATGACGTGCCACTAATACGAGTTCATGAACACAAGTACCTCGGATTAACGTTAACACATGACTTCAGATGGAACACCCATATAAATAATGTCACAGCAACTGCAATGAAACACCTTTTCTTTCTTGGAAGGCACCTCAGACTAGCACCACTCGATACAAAACTTCTGGCTTACAAAACTTTCGTCAGGTCAATCCTTGAGTACGCAAATGTTATCTGGTTTCCACACACTAAACAACTAATTAAATAACTAGAAGGTGTACAAAGGAAAGCTCTACGGTATATATACAATAAACATAAATTACCAGACTCGCCCACCGAATTACTTAACAAAGCGGGAATCCTAACAGTACAAAACCTAGCTGTACTAGCCCGTTCTAAACTTATGTACCAGCTCTTACATAACAAGCTTAATATTGATACCTCTAGATACATCTCCAGAAATGAAACACGGCCAACGCGGCATAAAAACACAAACACTCAATGAGCATTCTTTTCATACCGATTGCTTTAAGAATTCATTCTTTCCTTTAGCGATAAGAGAGTGGAATAAACTGAGTGAATCCATTAGTAACAGCTCCTCATTAGATACATTTGCTAATTCAGTGGAAGAACATCTCCTTGCCTTACAACTCTGACACGTAGTCAGGTTTGTTACCGATTTTCATAGCCTAACACTTTAATCCATGAGTGTGCCTTTTGTATGATGCATCATACGCATGACTGCATCCTGTTTGTCATGTTCTTTAGGTATTGTATATCACATGTGCTTTCAGGTGTTTTTTTTTTCTTGTTTGGTTTCTTGTTTTCTCAGATTCTTCCTTGTTATAGTATATTGTGCCCAAATATTGCATTTGTGATGAACTACTTATTTCTTTTGCTTAGTGAAACCAAAACCTTTGCAATAACACACTTATGATTATATAATCTATTTTCTTTGTTCGCAAATACTACCATATGTACTTGCACTTCCTGTTATAATCCCATGAGGGATTGACAGTATGCGAAAATAAATAAATAAATGAATAAATAACTGTCCTGCTCGCGCAGCTATTGAAAAACACAGTTGCCGAAAAACTTTTCATCCTATATAAAACCTATAATATCATGCAAAATGTATGTTTATGCACCGCACATGTCACAACTTTCCTGGCAGGCGAAAGGAGAGATGTTGCCGTGCCTAGATACGAGACTAACCAACCGCTTTATTCGGCCTGCTCGCGTGCTCGCTCCGCTCGTGTGCTGTCTTGCGGCACATCGTCGTCGTTGGTGCAAACGCGCTGCCACTCATTAACATCATGCAATGCTTACGTTTGTGCACTCCACCGTTCACAGGCTATGCCGAAATGCAAATGGCAGTTTTCGAGCATGCCCACTGTGATACGTCAGCGCTGCGGCCTAACGAGGGCTAAGGCGATATAGGATGTTTGTCGAAAGTCCGCTCCAGAAAAGTGCTGCGCGTATGTAAATGCATTTACGGCTTCGTTACCACTTTTGTCGAAGTCATCATCATCATCATCAGCCTGGTTACGCCCACTGCAGGGCAAAGGCCTCTCCCATACTTCTCCAACAACTGCGGTCATGTACTAATTGTGGCCATGCCCTGCCTGCAAACTTCTTAATCTCATCCGCCCACCTAACTTTCTGCCGCCCCCTGCTATGCTTCCCTTCCCTTGGGATCCAATCCGTAACCCTTAATGACCATCGGTTATCTTCCCTCCTCATTACATGTCCTGCCCAAGCCCATTTCTTTTTCTTGATTTCAACTAAGATGTCATTAACTCGCGTTTGTTCCCTCACCCAATCTGCTCTTTTCTTATCCCATAACGTTACACCTATCATTCTTCTTTCCATAGCTCGTTGCGTCGTCCTCAATTTGAGTAGAACCCTTTTCGTAAGCCTCCAGGTTTCTGCCCCGTAGGTGAGTACTGGTAAGACACGGCTATTATATACTTTTCTCTTAAGGGATAATGGCAACCTGCTGTTCATGATCTGTGAATGCCTGCCAAATGCACCCCAGCCCATTATTATTCTTCTGATTATTTCCGTCTCATGATCCGGATCCGCCGTCACTACCTGCCCTAAGTAGATGTATTCCCTTACGACTTCCAGTGCCTCGCTGCCTATTGTAAATTGCTGTTCTCTTCCGAGACCGTTAAGCATTACTTTAGTTTTCTGCAGATTAATTTTTAGACCCACTCTTCTGCTTTGCCTCTCCAGGTCAGTGAGCATGCATTGCAATTGGTCCCCTGAGTTACTAAGCAAGGCAATATCATCAGCGAATCGCAAGTTACTGAGGTATTCTCCATTAACTTTTATCCCCAATTCTTCCCAATCCAGGTCTCTGAATACCTCCTGTAAACACGCTGTGAATAGCATTGGAGATATCGTATCTCCCTGCCTGACGCCTTTCTTTATTGGCATTTTGTTGCTTGCTTTATGGAGGACTACGGTGGCTGTGGAGCCGCTATAGATATCTTTCAGTATTTTTACATACGGCTCGTCTGCACCCTGATTCCGTAATGCCTCCATGACTGCTGAGGTTTCGACAGAATCAAACGCTTTCTCGTAATCAATGAAAGCTATATATAAGGGTTGGTTATATTCCGCACATTTCTCTATCACCTGATTGATAGTGTGAATATGATCTATTGTTGAGTAGCCTTTACGGAATCCTGCCTGGTCTTTTGCTTGACAGAAGTCTAAGGTGCTCCTGATTCTATTTGCGATTACCTTAGTAAATAGTTTGTACGCAACGGACAGTAAGCTGATCGGTCTATAATTTTTCAAGTCTTTGGCGTCCCCTTTCTTATGGATTAGGATTATGTTAGCATTCTTCCAAGATTCCGGTACGCTCGAAGTCATGAGGCATTGCGTATACAGGGTGGCTAGTTTCTGTAGAGCAATCTGCCCACCATCCTTCAACAAATCTGCTGTTACCTGATCCTCCCCAGCTGCCTTCCCCCTTTGCATATCTCCCAAGGCTTTCTTTACTTCTTCCGGCGTTACCTTTGGGATTTCGAATTCGTCTAGACTATTTTCTCTTCCATTATCCTCGTGGAAGTCGAAGTAGCACATACCTATTCTGGTGGTCTGGCCAAGAATGGGGGCATACCCAACAACCTAAGAACGGCATAGCCCAGGTAGGCTAAAAAAAGGTAGCTGTTAAATGCCATATACGCTATTCTATTATAGGTCAGTGTGCCTTACAGATACACGTGAACAACGTTATGTGTACATGTTGTATGACGTCATTGATTACTTTCTTATGGTATGTTCACACTACGGTCGTAACGCGCGTAACAGCTCTTTTGGCGTATCGAACGTGACGACTGTAAAAAACGTTATGGCAGTTAAGCCGGCACCTTTGTTCACATTTACTGCTGCTTAAATTACGGCTTTTACAACACGCCAATCAAATTTGGAGCTGCAGAATCGACGTCACCAGCGGTCCAATATGGCTCCTGCCAACATGCGAGCGCTGGCCGAGATTGAAGAAATTCACGCTCAAAACAAACTTATAGTCACGTATTCAATCGCCCAAAGACGACGAAGGCGACGCAGAAGGGTTTGGGTGCGGCAAGTATTTCTCGACAGGGCCGTGGACGGCGATTTTCACAACCTTTTCGCCAAGCTCCGAGTTGGTGACGCTGCGATGTTTCATAACATCATGCGCATGTCGCCCCAGCAGTTCCGCTTCCTTGAAAACCTAATGAGACCACTCATCGAAGTTCGGAGCACGCATCTGCGGCCATCGATTTCCTCGGCGGATAAACTAGATGAACTGAAAACAATCTCGCAAGGCGCACTGCAAAAATTTTCACGAACACAGCCAATCGTGCGCACGGAATGGCGGAATGGCACTTCCCGCGCCCGGAGCTGTCTGCAGACGGGAGGACGGAAGTGTCGTCACCGGTTGTTCAAAGCCGAAAGCTTATCGGTCATTGGCTGTGTCGCAACGGTCGTAACATAACAGTCGTAAATGTTGCCGACCCTTTAACACTCTCACCCACGATTTTTGCGAGAATTGCGCACGTTGGTACTTTTACGTTCACAGTCTGAACTAGACGCATACGCTTGTTGCGCTTCCGCTTACGTATGTTACGAAAAATCGGCGCCTTACGAACGTAGTCTGAACATAGCATTAGGCAGAACAGAGATGCGCTCGCTGGTACTACTTTGTCGGTCAGCATTCAATGCTACCTAAACTACGCGCGGACACAGACGCTACGTGCGTAACCGGGCAAAGTAGGGAAATGAAAGCTTTGCTTTAAATAAACGAGGATCAATTTATTGTAAGAGAGATAACGATGACGCAGTGGAGCAGTCACTAGTACACGAACATCAGCCCGCGCCGGTACTCAAATGCTCAAAATTTATACTTTTTATTCTGTATTCGTTGGTGAAGGTACTTACGTTGGTACTTACGTGGATGCGTTTCGCCCCAGTTTTCGAGAACCGAGCAGCATGATACTGTTAGGCTTGTCGTTTAGTAGGCAGTTTTAACACTGTCATATACTTGTATACCTTGACGGCATCACTTGCTGTGATGCAGAGTCATGCACACTCTGCGATAGTCCCAGACAGCTGTACATGAACAGATCACTGTTAAAACGGCTGTGCGCCTCAACAAATGGTATTATCTGTAACTTAGGCAGCCGTGAGAAATCATATATTAGAGGGGGAATTTCTGACAGTACGCACTAACTGTATCACCACTTGATGTCGCAAATGCGCTTTTTTATTCATTTAGTTAGTTAGTTAGTTAGTTAGTTTGTTTGTTTGTTTGTTAGTTAGTTAGTTAGTTAGTTAGTTAGTTAGTTAGTCAGTCAGGTAGTTAGTTAGTTAGTTAGTTAGTTAGTTAGTTAGTTAGTTAGTTAGTTAGTTAGTTAGTTAGTTAGTTAGTTAGTTAGTTAGTTAGTTAGTTAGTTAGTTAGTTAGTTAGTTAGTTAGTTAGTTAGTTAGTTAGTTAGTTAGTTAGTTAGTTAGTTAGTTAGTTAGTTAGTTAGTTAGTTAGTTAGTTAGTTAGTTAGTTAGTTAGCAAAGTTTGACAGCGAATGTTTGATAGAAGGGCTAGTTGGTTGCTGGCTTGACGGAACATGGACATGACGGCGCGTTTTGAGAACAGGACACAGAAAAGGATGCACACAGGACAGTCGCCGAACTTCAACCATGTTCCATCAAGTGAATAAAGAGCTTTCTTGTTTGAGTTCCTCGACAGCAATGTCACCTCTCGTGCCCTTCACTCTATACAACGTGTCTTCTTTTCAGGCAGTGCAAATACAATTTTGTCACGACGTGATGCAAATGAGCATAGCACATGCTAGAAACTACATTACCGTCATAAAGCTCTAAATGAGTGGGAAGTTTGCTATCTCCGTAAGGCTCCAGCGGTCGCGTTCTCAAATAAATGCCATGGTTGAGGTCATCACGTCGCCTTAACATGCGCGTGCGATGTACCAATGTAATTCATTTAAACACAAAAAAAAGGGGCTCTTGTATTATTGCTGCCAGAGATGAGACAGTCGTGGAAGGCTTTGACTTGTAGGACAGTTCAATTACCTCTCTCTTGTTGTAAAGGCCCCGTAATAAAGTTTAAACACGACATCTATCTTTCACCATTCGTCATTCCCCCATTCAGCCCCATTTGCACCGCGTTTGTCGCGGCCGGCGCTTCCAATTCCATTAAGCGAACCCCGGGCTTCTCAAAACCCTTTGCGATGCCCGATAATTTGCGCATACACAATGCAAGGACTGATTGGTTCTGAGTGCCGACGTCAGTCGGAGAGCTCGTTTAGCAAGAGCGCAGAAGTTATGTGCAAGGTAACACACAATGGATCATCCCGAAGCGTACTCTTTTGTTCCCTTATGCTCAGCTGGCCGGGGAACTAGATATGAAAAGGAGGGATGGGTGGGGGAGAGGGATACATAGCGATGTTCTTGAATGGTACTAGGACACAGGGCTCACACGCGAAGATAAATACTCATTTGAATAATGGTCACATTCTCAATTGCCAGTCAAAACCAACTCGTACCAAAAAAAAAGAAAGAGGGGAGGGGATGGGGGGAAGAAAACTACAAAGACAGCAGACCTTCGCGTCCTTACAAAACCACACCTCAATTTCCTGCTATGTGGTTTCTTTAGAGCAGTTGTATTAAGAACTTCAGTGACCAGTAATTAATGCACATATTTAAAACGTCGCTCGCATATAACTTATCCATTGGAAACGTTGTCCGCACATAATGCTTTCAAACATTCGCTTAAGGAAATTCTGGAAGTGGTTGTGCTTTACCCACACCCATTTAAAATTCGCAAGCTCATGAGCCATAGTGTTCTTCCTAATTTCAGGAAATTTGATATTGGTGGCACTCAGAGTTCTCGCAGGACAGCGGGCTTAATTCTGAGCCACTCGTAGAACACAATTACGCTATCGGAGCGCCCGCGTACGTAGGGAATTTACTTCCGACACCGTAATTAACCCACAAGCCTTAAACATCACGTACACAACCACCATTACCTTTCCTCTATTTTCATGGAGTACAAACAGCGTCGCTTGTTTAGTTCAGCAAGGAAACCGCAGGTACCTCGTACAATCAATTGAAATAAGCAGAGAACAGGGGTTCAATAACCATTTGCCAAACTCAAGATAAGGCCAGAGGCGTTAAAGTCTCGACATACATCAAACTTAGCATGCCACTCATTTTTACCAAGTGTGAACTCTATTTCACGTAGAGTGCTTTCGAGATAATGGGAAACATAACGCCTACCGGCCATACAATTCTTTCGAGCACTTGCTGAAGGAACTTTTTATAAATACTGCAGTTCACCCACACATGTTTAACTCCGCGTCCACAGTCGCCATAATTTTTCTCTCAATTTCGCTGCATTTGATCTTGGTGGCAGGTATGGGAAGTGCTCCTGGAACTGTGCACTAAATTCTGTGCTGTTCATGAAATAGGCTTATAACGTTTCGGAGCACTTGAATTTGTAATTTACTTAAAAGACAGTAATTCAACCACACTCTTCTAACTTTGCCTACGCATCACTGATACGCATCCCTGGTTTTCGCCCAATATAAACCACATGCTTTGTATAGTTCCCAGAGGACATTGGAAAAACCTACTCTGAACCTCGTAAATTGCGTGGATATATTGAAAGAACGAGAGTTCCGTGATAATTAGAAACAATCATAATTAATACTGAAACAATTGTCTTTTCCTACACATCACCTTCAACATGTTCCCATTGGCACCGTCTGTGAACTCATTGCGGTGTGCGTTTCTCTAAACTCTGGGAAAGGTTGGTGATAACGGCCGTGTAACGCTTTCGAGCACTTGCCTATCTTATTTAAAGCCTATAATTAACTGACGCTATTGAAATCTTGCCCGCACATCACCCATAAAGTTCCGCTTATTATCTCTAAATGTAAACGTTGTGGCACGCTAAGTTCTTTCAGGACTTTGGGAAAACTTTCTACGTGAAATACCTTTTTTGTAAGATACCTTCTTAAAGCTATGGATATGAGTGTATAAGTAATGCTTTAATGAAAGTTGTAGTTAACCTACAGACTTGAATCTTTTCTCGCACATCATCCACAATAATATTCTTATTTCATCGAAATATAGATAACGTGTCTTGTGCAAGTCACCAATTTGTTGGTCACCTGCCACGCGTAGTTAGGGAGACAAACTATGCGCCTTGTATTACACCTGAAGATAAAGAGAAAACGAGTGCGCAGAGCACGTATTTGAGCAACAAACTTCGAACTGTCGGTATGCATCACCCATAGCATGGCCATCATTCCCTCAAAATATAAGATTGCTGCTACTTTTAGTTCCTTTAGGGTAGCGGGAAAACTTTTTGTTTCATATAACGCCTCTAAACAGGCTGAAAATGCGGCTCTAGGAATTTTCAATTAGCCCCATGTTAACCTACTAACTTCAGACTTTGCTTCCCAACACACCTAACTTGTCCACCATTTCCTCCAAATATGAACTCGGTGAACGATCTAATTCTTCCATGGCAAATTGAGAACACGCATACAACGTTGTTCAGCGTTTCTAGTCGTACTAGTAGCTTTGCTGTAAGAAAAACTCAAGTTCGGATCGGTATGGCGAATCGGCGTGTAGTGAGGTGAATTGTCCTATAAAACGTATTCATAAGATAGAGTGCTTTGGCACGTTTGGGCAGCAAGCCATAGAGCATATTAATGTGTTATGACGGATAATCTACCTGCACTGTGCGTGATTTCATAAAGTAACTTGCAATAATTTTTTTTTCTGATCTCGAGTAGCGCGTTGAATTGTTGGAACAGCTCTCCACGAACCACCATGGCTTGGTTCATGGCAATTTTAAGTGCCACTGGCAGCAGGAATTGACACCGCTTTCTCCAGTACGTTAGGCATCGATTTCTGCTCGTCGAATTTGACAGCGTTATACCCTGTATTATCAAACTACCCTCAACTGTAAGCTCTTTCTCCATTCCACTGAGTTGAGCCTAGCGCACCCTCACAACTGGGAAAGTCGCTACGCTTCGCAAGAATTGCCGTTGAGTGTCACTGAAGAGTAGTGACCAAGCTTGCCGGGGATTCTTGTTGCCATCCACTTCCTTGGAATATTCTAATGGAAGGCGAAACTATTCTCCAAATGAGACTCGCAGGGGAAGTTCCCATTCAAGAAGCCCTCGGATTCAAAGCGGACGCAAGGTTTAACCGGTCAGCAGTAGAGATAAGCCGGAGACGTTTAGAGTATGGGCGGGAATACAAAATTTGGGAAAAAATTAATAGCACCTGATTCGTTACAGGCATAAGTCACTGTGCAAGGTAGATTCAGAGGCTCTAAGGAAGAAAGAAAGGATCAAGGAGTTGGAGGTAAAATTCTAGATTGATGAGCATGTATAAATTATCTGATTAGGTCAAGCAGCCTAGGTGGCTATATTGTCACCACCCAGTTTCAAAGGGGATGACAATACATGATCATCATATCATTATTGAGTCGAGCTGAAGTGTTCAATAGGGAACGTTCTAGAATACGGGGCTGGTTCCCGGTCTCGATACCTAAAAACGTTGTTGTCGTTGCAACGCAACGACAACAATGATAACATAGCTGCAGAGCGCCCGCATGATTAGCCGCGAGTTTCATTTTAGCCACGCCAAAATGAAACCGACATTCTATCAGACAGCAGCCTCATGGGGTGCAGCCTGGCGTGGCGCTTGTACGCTTTTACCATAGCCCCTCCCCCATTTTTTTTTTCATTTTATTCTATGCTTCAAGTTTATCACATGATTACGCCTACAATTCCTTTTCTTTCCTTCGTGCGAGAGATCGAGAGAGCACCAGCCACATTATTGTCGTCTTCAACAAACCAGCCTCCGTGATGCTCTCTGCACGTGTGCCAAGACAGCGCAAAAAGATTTTTAAAATAGAAAGCGTGCCCCACGTAGCTCTGCATGTTTTCCGGATTATTCATATGGAGAGGATGGTGACTCCATACAACCCTCGCGCCGAATACGATGTAGACGGGAAATTAGGCGAACGCATACCATATTGTTTGGTAGGTGTTCCCGATTCAGAAGAATAGAGATAGCGAGAAAGGATGCATAGAAAGCACGGAGGTTAACCAGAGGTAGTTCCAGTTGGCTGCCTTGCACGGGGGGAAGAAGTAGGGGAGTAAAAAGAGAAAGAGAGTGGAAGGGGAGAGAGAGAAAGTGAGACGAGCACAATGTAATCGCTTACATTATAGAGCGGTGGCGGGCGGCACTCTCAAAGTTTATCATGGAGACCCGTAGACCACAGACCGTATGGGAGCACTGGCCTAGAAATTTTAGTACTCATAATGGGCGATTGTCCAATTGGTCCAGCAATCTGCGGATCACATGTCTCTCGGCACTATACATATAGCGGGGAGAGACACCGATAATATGTGCTAGCGTCTGCTCACAGCTACATTACGTGGGAACTGTCCCAAGAACAGGACAATAACAGATGTACAAAGGCGCACAGACTTACGGCAAGCATTTGGTAACAAAAAAACATGGTATATATAGTACACTAATAATAATAGAAACAAATAAAGCGAACTAGTTTTATGGAGCTCTTAGTAATTGTATTGCTCTATTCTTCCACTAGGTGAATGTAGGTGGACACTTCATAAGCCAGTGCCCAAGCCGACGTCACCGTAAAATGTATTACGGGGTTGTGGGGACAGTTCTTCCAACTGTTGTGTCGCTACTCCTGCAAAATCGTGATATCTGTAGGCCACAGACAGCGAATCTCAGTGGGCTTTTGATTCCTTCTCGAAAAGGAAAAGGACTAAAGAAACACTTCAAAATCCCTCATAAGACCTTTATGAAGGAGGCGCTGAATCGTACACGAGCTTTTCAGTGATTTGGGCTGTTCGAAGAGCGGAAATAAGAGTTAAAACACATCCTAATCTCTGCCTACCTTGAACCAATTGTATACCTACGAGATTGTCGAAAAGCTTCGACAAAGTCCAACGGAAGTCTTAGTTACACAATTTAAAAGACTTCGAACGACTTTAAAGGACTATTGTAAAACTCTTGTGAGTGGATTTTGAGTGTTTAATTTGGCTTGAGATGCGTTTCCGCGATGGTTGTCGCCCGCGTGCTCCCAAAGGACAAACACGAACAATAAAACAAAACAAAGATGGCTTGTTCATGCAATGCCGGGAGAATTTCTTTCTGCTGGACAGACTGTCAACCAGACATTTTACTAAGGAGTAGCAAGGCGATTAGCAAGAATGCGTGAGTGAAACACGCGAAATTGTGGAATGTCGGCGATTGGTTTCACCGTCACGAGAACGCCACAGTTCATGCTGCTTTAGTAATGACGTGATATTTAGACTCTCTGGGATTGGTCGGCGTTACCTATGCTGCACCCTATTTATCAGACCGAGCTCCCTGTGAGTTTCTTTTCTTTATTTTTAAAGAAAACAATTTCATATTTTAAAAAAGGGAGATTTATCGCTGTGCACTAGGTGTAGATAAAGGCGCAAAGATGGCTCGACAACATTTAGTTGGAGGAGCGGCGTAGTTGTTTCTAACAGTGGAAGTAAAGGTTGGACAAATGTATCGACTTCGCGATAAATTATTCTCAAATTAACTAACTGATGTATGTCCTAAATAAACTAATTGTTTTGTTCGGGTGACAGCCCTTTTCCTTTTTCTTTTCTTCCTTTGTTGGGACGGGGGGAGGCGGTGTTCATATGGACACAAGATATGGACACATCTGGACACATGGACATATGGACACAAGATAACGGCTGTCGTAGGGACAAGACATCTTCCATCTAATAATTATTCTATTTCGATCCTTGTTTTCTTCTCTCGTTTGTGACGCTTCACATCTCGCTACACGTATTGCTGCGGACTCGATGTGTTCAGCAGTTGGGGACGCTGTGAAAAAAAAAACACCTTACTTTCTGACTGTCAAGAGTCATGATTCGCTTCGCTGCAACATCAACGAGCCTCCCGTGAAAGCTACGTTCGCGGAACCGTCATGGGGCAACCGCTTCGTTCTAAAACAGGCGCCAACCAAGGAACGACGTAGTTCCTAACGGACTTACGGGCGGCTGGACGTTGTGTCTGCTGCGTAGAGTCTGCGCGGTACAAGTCGTGAAATCACAATCACGCGTATCCGAATCAAGCACGCTATGTTTTTTGTTCTTGCCGTTTGATAATATCGTCTCTTTGTTGTACCTTCTTTCTTTGTTCTTTTTAGTACGTCGTGCCCACTATCGCCCACAGGCGTGCATTCGCCGGGGGGCGTAGGAGAACAGTTAGAGGCCAGCACCGAGGAGATGCAGCTTATGATAGGTCACGCGTGGCCACCGTATTAGGCGGCCCCGAAAGGGCTGAGTCCTCAAAAACGTTTCGACGGAGGAGCGCATAGAAAATGCGACTGCGCCGTGCAGCTTTGCCAGCATGGCGCGCGTTTACACTAATGCGACTCACCATTAGATTCACAGTACGTGCAAGGTGCTCGACAGCTTTGCAATGTGCCACAGTAGCTTGGCAACGCATAACAATGTTGGAAACGAGGTCGTTTCAACTTGCTCTTGTCTCCGCCGCAGTAGCCTCGGCGCGTTAATCATGCCTGATGTCAAAGGAGGCAGGTTCGTCTCGGAAATCTGCTCACGTGCTGCGGCCTAGCACGACCTCGACTTACACGTAGCTAATCGTGACAGCGTTGCTCATTCGCCGCGGCTCGCTGAAGTACTAATGCGCTCATCTGCATTAGTGATAAGCTCGACAGCGACATTGCTGTTTAAGTGGGGTGCGTAATTTATTTCGATGAAATTAGAAATGTTTCCAACGATTGTGTCGCCTGCTTCTGTACAAACGATAGCTTGTTCAATGATCAAAGGATTATCAGGTGGTGGGGTAGCAAGAGCGTTCCGGAAATATAGCAGGCTTCTTAAAAGTGCTCAAATAGTCAATATCGGGAGAAAAAAGCAACAAGACGGTACATTACGCACCTTCTGCAATTAAACGCAGTTCGACATGTGATCCAAGTAAAACGCGAATAAAGCAGTTACCAAGTTGCCAGCTACGAGCACCGACAAAACCAAAAAGCAATGAACTTGAAAGAAATTTTCTCTGCAGGGCATCCAGTTAATAAAGTTGCTTCTCTAAATACAGCATCCTGCGAAAAAGAAAGAAAAAGAAAGAAATCACAGTTTCCACATAAAGGCGACGTAATGAATGCGATCGCAACATGTTAGAGTATTGCACGAAGTGTTATACTTGTCGCTGTAGTGGTAGTATGAATTGAAGTACACGTAAGGTGACTCAGTAAAAACGAGCCGCTGTGCTCGGAGTCCTCTGTTTGAATCCTGCTATCGGACAATTTAATTTGTGCGTATTAATTAAAGCCGACGTCTTTCTTAGCACATCCTATATCGGTTTTGTTTCAAACCTCTTTCCTGGGCCGATCCCGGAGGTAGAGTATAGCCTCGCCAATAAAAATACATGATTATCATGTTTGAGCTGTGTTATTGTCTTGCACTTTTGATACCTAAGTCTGAGATGATTTAAGATAAAAGGCATCCGCCGTCGGTGTTTTGTTTCATGAAATTTGTGAGCTGCATTCTCATAAGTCTGAGGAACAGTTGTGTCAGAGATGTAAGACCTGGATGATCAACTTTAGTGATAGAATTGTGTGCCAATACAAACCACATATATTGCAGGTTATATAGCATGGCATTTAGCATGCATATATCTACACCTACATACATACAGGACCTTATGGCGACGCAGACGTCAAAAATTCGCGTGGAGTATCCTTAAAATTGATACATAAGTATGTACACACGAAAATGCTAAATTTGTCCCTGTTGTATACTTTTCGGTTATGAAGGACAATGACTTACTAAGTGTTGATAAAGAGGTACAATATCACTTTCTGTAAAGAAGGTTAGTAAAGAAGCACTGACATGACATTAACGCGTAAGCATTCTTTCGCGAGTACTCCAGCAAAATCTGTCTCACGCGAAAAGTGTAACGCCTTGTATCTGCACAAAAGTGCGTAAGTTGCGAAGTTAAAACATTTAAACGCAATAACAGTGTAACTGTACATGATTGGTAGCTCTATAATCACTATAATCACTTTTGTGCTTGAATGCATTAAACGATGTTTTGTTAGGAAAGTAAGAAAGTAAGAACGCCAGTGCATTTGTCCGCAAAGTTCTGGAATTAATATTTCTTAAGTGGTGTCATCCTGAGAATTAGTTCCAGCTGTATCCGCCTTGCGAACTCCATGGCTAGAATATTTAAATTGCAATGTGAGCCATAAGTTCATTAGTTAAAAACTAAATTAGTAGATGTTTGTTAATTAGTCGATTATGCAATTCAATGTTTTGTGCAAGTAGTGTCCACCGCTACTAGTAGACCACTTCATGAGCTAGAATTGTGTTATCTGCCACAGGCAACCTTTAAGAATTTTTGAATGCGTTCGCGTAAACACCCTGTATAATTCGCAGTCTACTTCACATAAGCAATACGTCTTTTATTTACAAATGCCGGGGGCAATAACTAATTAATAATGATAACTTGATGGTTCTTACAAGACGGGAGTATAATTTACAGCTTGAAATATGAAAGCCATACGAGATATAAATGCGTAAGCAAAAATGAGTTGCTTTACAAGAATAGTATTCTGGACGAAACTGCACAACAAAATTTTTCCAGCTTCATAAGAAAATTGTTACTGCCAGAAACGTTAGCGGAAAAATTTTCGAAGCACTGATAATTCATCAGCATATTCTCGAGGTTCGCGTAAAATATGTTTATCCGTTTTTTTTCATTTATTATATTGCCTATGAGAATGTGATACACAAAGAAAATAAATTTACAGCATGCAATTCTGCTATCGCTTATAACATAGAATATATTCGTCATCTACAACTCAGCTGAAGCGTATGCGTGCTTTTCTGCCGATTTCGATTTCGTTATATATTTGAGATACTCATCAGCCAAGACAGTGAGTTGAATGAGTCATAGCCAGATACGCATCAAACTGTTTTATTAGATATGCGTATTTGTCTCGCAACTGTCCCGATCTCATACTTTGCTACTATTGACCTCGCGATGGTTCACCACTTGTTTATTCCCGTTTTCAATGATAGGCTTCAGTCACACGTTCGAGACGCAGCAGACAGATCAAGAACTTGACAAAAAAAAAAAGATTTTACCGTATAACCGTGGTTTGGCTTAGAGTTCGATTATTTCGCTCATTTCTGCACAGTTTGTGCTGTATTACAATGCACTCCCTTTCTTTCTCTCTTTCTCTACTTTCCTGTCACTTGATCTCCCCTCCCTCCCCAGCGCAGGTTAGTAAATCGCATCTGCCTCTCTGGCTAACCTCCCTGCCTTTGCTCTTTCTTCTCTCTCTCTCTCTACACACAGAGTTCGCGATAGCAATTTCGCAAGAGAATGCGAAAAATGACATTCTCGGTATAAGCCGGCAGACTTATTACCGACCGGCCGCTGATACTCGAACGAGGCACTCGTGATGGTCGACACTTCTGAAAGGGGAGGAATTCATTTCATATAATAGATGCGTCGTTTCCTTCTGCTGAAATGTGCTTAGCTGCTGTCGATGTTGCCCTCTGGCATAGGGCCAACGGTTCGTCCCTGTAGGATAATGAAAAAGCACATTATACAGGCATTCCTGTACGAAAACATGCGAAATAATCGAAGAGAACATGAGGGGACAAGAGTGACGTATTACTACCGAACAAGCCGTCTATCACTGAAGTGGACAAAACCATATAGAAGGAGAACTCCCACAAATGTTTTCCTTTGTAGCAGGGCGTTAACTTGAGGCGTCTGTCACATTTGTAATAAACGAAAAATGTCAATAATCCGGAAGGAAAGACAAGGCGCCACCGGTGGGACATTACTATACATTACTAAACCGTGCTGTATATTTTTCGGTTCAGTGTCTGTTGAGTTATGCAAATGCCAATACGCCAATGTGCGCGTTCCAAGCTGAAAACTAAGTTGTACTTTTTCCTGTTTTTTTTGTTGTTGGAATCGACGGTAACTCGTTAAACACAATAATGTCGAACTCTTTAACGTAGTGTATTGCCCATGACCTGAATCGCCTCAACTTGAGTTCTTACTGCCGAAAGTTGGCGACTGATATGATTAAGTTGCACCGAAACGCTTTCGCAATCAACGACATTCATTTGTTCTCCCGTGTGTCGGTCAACCACGTTTCCGGGTCACATGTGCAACATTTCGTTTTATGTTCGGCTTAACTGACTTGGAACAATGCTTTGGTACAACTACGCAAACGGTACAGTCAGTTTCTCCAAGCGCAGCCAGGCGTGCTTCACCGTAATACACGCCGTCTATGTTGACGAAGGCACTGACTATGTTCCCTGAGGACCCACCCCGCCGCGCGACCAGTCGTCCCGGTTATTTTAGGCAGTTTTCATTCCTAAGACCCGCTGCGGTAGACCAGTGGCTATGGCACCGTACTCTGCTACAGTCTACTAGAATATTCTAGTACACTGTGTGTCTGCTAAGAACAATGTCGCAGATTCAACGCCGACCGCGGTGACCGCTTACCCATGGAGACGGAATGCAAATATGCGCATGTGTCTGGCATTGGCGCACGTTTCAGAACCCCGAGTGGTCAAAACCATTTCGGGGTCTCCCACTACGACGTGTACGTCTCACAATCAGATCGTGGTTTTGGCA
This sequence comes from Dermacentor albipictus, assembly GCF_038994185.2. Classification (NCBI taxonomy): domain Eukaryota; kingdom Metazoa; phylum Arthropoda; class Arachnida; order Ixodida; family Ixodidae; genus Dermacentor; species Dermacentor albipictus. The sequence continues at coordinate 393,553,396 of NC_091821.1, forward strand.
CGTAAGACCCCGGAATTTGTGTAAATTAACTACCACGTTTCTCCTCCAGGCACTTTTAGTGATCGGTTTTGAGAAAGGGTATGCCGCTGGACTTGAGCTTATCGCCTGACACCACGAGGCTATCGATTCTTAAGAGAGCACTGGCGTAACCAGGGAATAAAAAGTCGTAGTTTCGCCCGAAAGGCGAAGCATCGATCGTGATAGCAAATCAGTAGACATCTACACCAAGTAAGGATAGTAGTTTTATCGGCTCTATAAACTTGTAAGCGTTCGTTTCCTAACTAAATTAACGAGCGTGGTGTCACGCGTGCGCAAGCAAATATGAGCACATCTTACTCGATGACCGCGGTAACACGCTGTCAAAATGCTGGAGTGAGGAAGCGTGGCAGGAGCAGCAAGGGAATTGACCATCGTGCGGCCTCTCGCTTTATCGCTAAACTAGGCGGCGAAAACACAGCGCGCACGAAGCTATCACAAGTCGAGGCACTCTGTCCCCATCGCAACTCGCTTTCAACGTATGGTCCGCGCTGCGGCTCGCGGCCGCACCATACGCAGCACCCTAAGGAGTAGAACGTAACCCCCTCACTCCCCTCCCCCAGTGCCTTGCGCGCGACGGAAGACGGCGCGCTTTCTCCCCGCTTTCTTCCTTTGCTCGCAGGAGCTTAAGCCGCCATCGTCGGCTCACCCATGCACGCTTTAACTCGCACATACAGCGTACGGCGCGCTGCGACGATGTTATCCCCCTTGGACATTATAAAGAACATCACGGCGCCGGCATAAATGCGCCTGAAGTCTCCATATAATTGCTATCGCAATAAAAGAAACCTTGGCAAAAAGAGACGATGTATTGTGAGCCCAAACGTAAAGCTAATGTTGTTTGAGCCGCGCCGTATTACCGTATGCGACACGAAGCTATAAGCGCATGCTCCACAAACTTTATTTATTATATCAGCACACAGCGAACGCGTTCCCTTTTGCTTCTTACATCTGAATTCCCAAAGCTTTCGTTCCTTTCCTTTTTCTTCCACTTTTTTTCGCAAACGTCCTTTCTGAAGTGTTTCAGTTTGAAATGGAATGTATCCACTATTGAGAAGCACGGGACACAGTTAAACGAAGAAAGATATAATACAGGATGTTTATACAAGAAGGAATGACGGTTTGAACACCAATAATAGCAGGTCAAGCAGACCTATGAAAAAGAATAGGCAATGCGCGTGCATAGAGGCGAATGGGACTGCGTCGTCTATCGTTCGGACAATTCTGGAGCCGTAAAATCCTTGGCATAGCAACAGCAGCCGAGCAATACTCCCTGCGGGATGTAAAGCTCCGATAGGGTGCTTTAGACTTCAAGTCTTCCAAGTAAGGCGCTTTGGGCTTCGTGTTCGGCGAATAAAACGTTTTAAACTTCGTGCAGCGCAGGAGTGGGACAACCGTAGATGCGCACTGGTAGCGAATACACTGATAGGCTTTCTCCCCGTTTTAAAAGCATGTTATTGAAGAGCAACTCCATTTTGAACGGCGCACTTGTTTGCCTGCACTCCGAAGAAAAACTCGGGCACTCAACAGTCTCGTCATATAGCAATGATCCACTTCACGTCATCCTTTATTCAATGCTATCTCGAAGAAACCCGCCTGTCGCCACTACATGTAACATCCACTGGTAGGAAAAGAAATACGTGTTTCGTTTTCTTTTTCTTTTTCACTTATATGCAAAGCGATATAAAACAGGAGAAATATTATATTCTAAGCGTACGAGCGACAGTCGTTTCTTGGAAGGAGGTGGACGTGGAGAACGGAAGAACCGGAATAAGTCACAAATTCAGCTGAGAACAAGTACGTCGAATCTCCTATCGGCTTTGTAGGGACGAAAACGAAACGAAGTCTCGGACTCGAAAGCGGCGTTCCCGTGAAGATCTGTAACGCAATCATGCCGAATTTACGACATTCAAAAGCCTGCATCCTTACATTCCGGGGTATATAAGGCAGCTATGCAGCAACGTGGCTTTATTGATAGCGCAATGTTTTTTTTTTCCTTTAAGTTGACTCAACGAAGCCTAATACAGTAAGCTTCAGTGTGGGAAGTTGCAATATAGCTTGCCTGAAAGTTGCGTTCTCTGTTAAGCGTATTTGTTGCTATACCGCATCTGCATTTTCAATGAAAAACCTTTTCACTTTCTTAGTCATGTCTTTAATATCATAGAAATTAGGAAAAAAAACATCCTACCGTTATAAAACGGAAGTAAAGCCAATTTCTGCAACACCATTTAATAAACAGAAAATACATGGTTGATTCCTTCCTTGCTTTCTTCATCCTTCCCTTCCTAGCTTCCTTCGTTCCTTCATTTATTCATACAAGCTGTGAAAGCTCTTGTTTAAGCTAGCACACATCAGGAGCCAGCAAAAATAAATTGAGAGGTTGTGGGTACAAACAGTCAATATAGATGTTCATGCACCCATGTGCACTTGAACATAGCTTCAGTTTATTAAGTGCATTCAGCTAACACCTATCAGAAGCAATAGCACTGGACAAACATACGGCTTTGTCAGTCAGCAGTTCGAAGGTTTTGCTTCTTTGTTTAAAAACGTTTTTCCATTATATAACAGTACCTAGCTCCACCCGTGTAGGTTGTCCAAAGCGTCCGCCCTCTTCCTCCTAAGGCCTTTCTGTAACCGATCCCCTTATCTACGCAGAATAGCATATAGGTGCCTACATACACGCCGGAAGAGCTCAATAAAGTTCTCTCTCTCTCTCTCTCTCTCTCTCTCTCTCTCTCTCTCTCTCTCTCTCTCCATCTCTATCTCTATCTTACTCTCTCTCTCTTAAATCATCAAAAAAGTGCTTTGAGTGACAAACGTGCTAGCAGTGAAGCTTCAAACGCTAGTTCTGAGAATGCGGGAATGCATGCCACAATGCCAGATTTGAGATGGGCTATGTTACTCGTCCCAGGATGGCTTACCGTTTTTGATACATAAAACCATGACGTGCAAGACATGCTTTCTAGCGGTCTTATGTGACAAAAAAAGCCGCAGTAAACTGCCTTTTTAGGGGTTTCTGGGTTTTATTCTGGAACGTTACTGGTCACACATTTCCCGCACTAAGACCTCCATATCTCCTTTTTACCTTAACAATGTTCAATTAGAATCAGTCATCTCGTACAAATACCTTGGCATTCACATTACCACTAATTTAACCTGGAACATTCATATTGAACATATAGTTAGCAACGCAAACCGCATGTTAGGTTACCTACGTCGTAACTTTCTTAGAGCGCCATCGTCACTTAAACTATTGCTGTATAAAACACTAATACGTTCCAAGCTGGAATACGCATGCTCGATATGGGATCCAAGTCAGGACAAGCTTGTAACGGCACTAGAACTTGTTCAAAATAACTCCGTTAGGTTTATTTTGTGCAACTATAATAGAACTGCTAGTATTACTGCCATGAAGTCTAATCTTGCTCTCCCATCCCTGTCTGCGCGCCGCCAAATTTCCTGACTAACTCTTTTTCATAAGTTGTACTATCATCCTGTTTTGCGCGACCAATTTATCTCTAGGCCTCATTACCGATCCCATCGCATCGATCACAGCCACAAAGTTGGTATTGACATTTGCAACACTAAGCATTTCTTTCACTCCTTTTTGCCCAGGACTAGTCGCGATTGGAATCACCTTCCTTCTGATGCTGTATCTATCACTGATAACCATCACTTCCGAAATCTTCTAGCCAACAATGTATAAACAAGGTATTTGTAATGTTGTTTTTTCATGTTATTGTGCTAATATTTTTACGTAATTTTTCCAATGATATAGCTAACATTGTATAATGAGCGAATATTGTATTTTTTTTGTACGTTTTGCTTGTATATTAACACCACTCCCCTCTGTAATGCCTTTGGCCCTGAGGGTATCATAAATAAATAAATAAATAAATAAAACTGCAGTGTGATTTTGAAGCATGCCGCGGTGGGGGACTCCAGATTTATGTCGAACCCCTGGGAAGCTTGGACGTGCACTTAAACGTAAGTAAATAAGTGTTTATGCATTTTACTTCCATCTAAATAGGATCGCAGCAGCAGTGGTGGAACCCAAGACTTCGAGCTCAACAGCGTAACGTCATTTAAAATGAGTTACAGCGATGGCTACAGTAAGCAAATACCGACACTTCCTCAAAGGCAATCCAAGGTATAAGATACGAACTCTGGTGCCAGCTGAAAAACAAAACCCTTAAGCGCAATAAGCCACAGAGTTCTTTATTCGCTTCCGATTATGCGGTTTTGATGACTTCGTGCATAAATTGGATTTAGTTGGTCTTAGCTTGGGTACGCAACGATGAAACTTCGGTGGAAACGCATGCGTATTTCGTGCTTTTGGTACCACGCACTAAATAAAGTTTCTTTCGCAGCAAAGCTTGAAATAGCCCAAAAGCCATATTGCAATTGTCTGAAAACATAGCTGCTTACACAACATCATTTTGATGGTGTCGACGTAAAAAGAGCTGTAACTAGCTTTCCTCGGCATTGTGCAGCTTTAAAAAAGCGTTTGGAGATCCATGCGGCCGGTAAGCGTTGCTTCGATGACCAGGTGAGGATGAAAGTTGAATAGTGAGAGTACGGGCACGAATTGTTGAGTAGGCAATGATGCTGCGCAAGTTCAAAGCACTTGTACAGCAAACGAAGTACAGTGTTGTAACCTCGCTGTCCTCTTGCAAAAGATGCGGATTCGGATCCAGCAGAAGATGCGGATTGCTTTAAAGCTCATTTGTTATTTTTGTGAAATACTGTTTGCAGTTGTTAAGTACATCGGATTTCCAACGCAGTTTGATCAAATGCGTGACACCCACATACACACGTCACACGGTGATGTGCATAACGATGGATATAAGCTTCTGAAATTGCTCGGGAACGCTCGAGAACGTTATTTGAGGGGACTCTAACCTCCTAAATTGTGTCATCTTCACCGCGGACGACGTGCTGCTGTAGTTCTTCGAAATGTCTACAGTGGCACTCGTCCTCCACTTTCTTAGGTTCGGCTTTACTAGCAATGCTGTGACAGGGGCTTCTTGGTAAGATAGAGACACTCTGCTTCATAGCGTAGACAAAGTACAGGTAAGGTAGGTAACACAGACAACACTATGTTAGTTATCACTCTTTACTATATACATGCCCGCCAAACCAAATCTCTATGTAAATGTCAAAGCAAGAAGGCACAGTCCTTCAAAGTGAGCGCTCCTTTGGTAACAAATTATACACTACTGCTCGAGGTCACCTTTGACAGTCTTTTGTCTGTCGACCTGATTAGTTCAATCTAATTAGTCAATGTTTGCTCCCAATGTTTACAATTAGAAACTACTGCTTAGAAGCCTGCAGCCAGCATTATTAAAACAGCCCCCTGGCTCGCGAAGTTTAGCTGCCAGTGTTCTGGTTGTTTGTATTTCAAGGTGAGCTTTTATGTCCCGAAAGAACCGTGTGCATGGTTGAAGGGGCAGGCAGATGCTTAGTCGACCGCATGTAAGCATAGAGGCCCGTTTTATGTGATACTACAACGTTGGAGTAAGACAGAGAGTAGAATCAACCCTACCGTGGTGCCACATCAGTGTGGCGAAGAGCACTAAAAGAATAACAAGATTAGAGAGACATAAAAAGAATAAACAATCGGAAAGAAAAACGTGCGCAGAGCAGAGAGGAGTGTACAAACAGCGTTTGTGTAAAACAAGTTGAATGCGTCGGTTAGTATAAAGAAAAACTTCTTAAAGTAAAGCAAGTGTGTGGTGAAGTAACGCGATCGACGGTCAAGGACGGTAAACGGCCAGCGAGCAATTACTGAAGTTACTTGTGCATGGTAGCCGTTACTGCGCCTGTTCGAGCTTCGCGACATAACGTACAGTAATGATTGCTCAGAGCGGACGTCAAACGCACCATTTTCAAACGAAAGCTCGTGCCAGGATGTATTAAAGCGTTGAGGTTATTTTTCTTTATTTTCGCCTTAATTACCGCGTGACATAAAGTCGGACTGAATTTACATGTAAGCACAAAGGCCCGTTTCATGCACATATTGCAATAGCGACTTATATAAAATGTGTTGTCCATGAGCCGCGGTTCGTGGTCTTCAGCTTGGTTACTTCTTCGAACCACACAGTTTTTCCTTTCCTCCGTAGGTGTTACGTGAGTATGAGCTGGACCCGATTCGAGTAGTTCGCTACCACTCACAGGCACTATCACATGCACACGCTGGACAACAGGCAGGACTTATATATCTTTAAAAAAACTTCTTTTAAATTTTCTTACGTGTATTACTTCACGAGGGTTGCAATGTGGGCTTGTTGGTAATGCATCTTCAAGGGCAGTATGGTAGCGCGATTCAAAGACGGGACAAAAGAAGACACAAAGGGACACACACAGCGCTGTGTGTGTCCCTTTGTGTCTTCTTTTGTCCCGTCTTTGAATCGCGCTACCATACTCTCCTTGAAGTTGTATTACTTCATTCCGTTCTTCATTTTTTACAACGAAGCTGTATATGGCTAGCCGATTCGTCCGTTCATCCGTCCGTCTGTCGGTCCCCTGCACGCCGAAAACTCCTTCTACGCAATCCCATGCGCACGCGCGGAAAAAAAAAAGGAGGTGCGCGATTGATAGTGACGACGATGGCAGTGACGTCGTTGCTCTCCGTCGCAGCCGAGCACGCGCGCAGCACTTTCTCTCCGACTCCAAAATGGGTAGGCCATGCGTCATACACACTCCTGGGGAGCAGGCAGCTGTCGATCAGCAACGCCGCGAGCAGAACCGGGAACGACCTCGTCTACGCCTAGCCGATGCTGTAGCCCGAGCACATGAACAGGTTCGTCAAGCCGAGCGCAAGAAACAAATGCGTGCCGAGGATCCAATAGCCTACCAAGCCGTCATTTAATGAGTCATTTGGTTTAACCCAGGGATAAACACCGAGGCCGCATGTTTAAGCTTCGCGGGTTAACCATCTGTACGGAGTGCTCGGGCGGCGACTTTTATTTTATTTTCTCCCACCTTTTTTTTCTCCCAGCCACTAAGCCATCACGCCCTGTGCCAGCTACTCTAATACACAGCTCACGGCTTTCTACAACATTGATGCGTAGTTCGGGGCGTTCACTTTTAAGGCAGACATTTGCTGACTGGCAGCAGTGGTAAGTAGCTAAGGTTGGCTCGCTACAACCATAACAAAGCAAGCGAGAAATGACAGGCACGCCTCTGGACATGACAGTCGCGCCTTTGTTTTCACGGATGCCGGAAACTTTTTCTCTTATAAGCAGTTCACCCGCTTTGCCAGGAAGCGACCGTCGGATCGTTTTGTCGAGAGAATCCAAAGAAAAAGAACGCTCAGCTCTGCATGGTCTGTTCACTGTGTCGTCAGCCAGAGGAAAAGTGGGCAAAGAGAGGAAACCAGCGGGACCTGTACTCGACAGGTCGAAGAAGTCGCGAACACTTCGTTTACGTTAGGCGAGCAAGACTGGGGAAACGCTTAGAATGCATGGGGAAGATACGGAGAGGCGTCTACCTCGATAACGGCGAGAAGTGTGCGAAACGAGGCTTACTTATTGTATCATTCTGTCGTTTTGGGAATAAAACTGATCACCGGTTAGCCGTATGAACATTTCTTCTTTAAATATACGTAAACTACTGCTTAGAAACAGTCTTAAGGAGACTGTCGGGGGCTTTAGCCGAAAGCGAGAGATATAACCAAATAGTTAATATTCGAAACACCGAACATTTATCGAATTATTATTAAATGATCATCGTCAGTGTATAAGCACGGCAAAAAAGGGAAAGTTAAAACAGCAAGACGTTAATTTTTCTTGTCCATCCTTAGACTACCCACATCTAACACATAGTCCATGTTTTAATACCGCCGTAGACACCGTACTAATCCCGGGGAGTAGGCATCAGAGGAGTAGGAAAATACCAAACCTTGGATAAGTACTGCTTTGTTAAAAATGATAACACACGCACAAAAAAACGTATCACTTGTTTGTAATATGCAGGAGTGCGGCACTGTTGACTAATTTTAAATAGATACAGAAATAAGGTCACCGCTGAATTAAAGCAAGCAAAAATTAAGTACTATGAACGGTTATTTGCTAAAATAAACAATTACCCCAGGAAAATTTGGAATGAAGTTAGAGACCTAACTTCAACGAAAAGACAGAACGCTGAGATAAACATAGAGACAGCCACTGGTGTGTTGACAGGCCGAGAAGCAGCAGCTGGCTTTGAATGAGTATGTTGTTTCCTGTACCCAACATCCCGACATGGGGGGTGGAGCCATGGCCACACCTGTTGTGAGCGAATTCAGTCTGACTAACTAAGTGATACCTTCACCTGTTACATCTGCTGAGGTTGTGCAACTACTGCTTAAAATAAAGAAACAACGTCTCTGCTGGGTATGACGATGTTAAACCAGTACCACAGCAATATATTGCCGATATAATTGCACCTCTCTTAGTTCACATCATAAACAGAAAGTTTGAAAGTGGTATCTTTCCATATCTCAAAATAGCCTGAGTAATTTACAAAGGAATTGATAAGCAGTTAATGACAAACTACCGGCCGATATCTGTTTCACTTGTTCTATCAAAAGTGTTGGAGAGTGCCCTAAATGTAAGATTACAAAAGTTTTTCAACAAATATAACGTAATCAGTGACCTGCAATATGGTTCCCCCCAAAAAAACCTTGGGAAGCAGCACTTCTTAATATCAATAATAAAATAATAACAAATATTGAAAATAGAATGTACACATTCGGCCTATTTCTAGACCTCAGGAAAGCCTTTGATTCAGTATGCCACAATTTATTAATTAGCAAATTGGATCAGTATGGCATACGAGGTACTGTACTAGAACTTTTACGACATTACTCACATCGTTATCAATATGTCAGCATAAATAATGATGTTTCTTCTTACGCGGAAGTCATAACGGCTGTTCCACAAGTATCATTACATTGACCTCTTTTGTTTATAACTTATATTAGTGACCTGTGTGACATCCCCGAGTCTCCTCAATTAGTTATGCAGACCACACTAACATATTCCTTAAAGCTGCTACTATAACAGAGCTCGAACTGAAAGTTAATACTCACCTGATGAAACTCTCTTGCTGGTTACAACAAAAAAAGTTGCATATTAATTCTTCGAAAGCAAAATATATGATCCTTGCCCCTACTAATAAACCACGTAACTGCAATACAGCTATTCTTTTTTAAGATAGCATGATATAACAGGTAAAATGTCAGAAATTTTTCGGAGTGCACTGGGAAGGTTTGTCCTGGAGCATGCACGTCGACAAAATTGTTACGGAACGAAGTAGAACTGTCTGCTGCTTGTATAGACTGAGCACCCTGGTTCCTCAGTGGTTGCAACAGTCCTTGTGCTACGCACTGTTTTATTCTCAATTAACCTATTGCATAATAATTTGGGGCACTACTTCGTAAAAAATATATATATATAAGTTCATAGTACTGCAAAAAAAGGGCTACGTGCATTCGAGGGATATCGGGGCCTTGTACATAACTTTAGAACCAGGCCATCTTTTATAAAACATTATATGTTATAGGCAATCCAGGTCTATTACTACAAGTTGATGAAATACATTGAACAAAACAAAACACAGTATATGCTGAATGTACCCACCAATATACATTACAGCTTACGGCAACCTAATATGAGAACACATAAAGTAAGAGCCAATTACGGAAAACAACTCGTCACTCACCAGGCACCTACACTGCTAAATCGCCTACGCTATTTTATAACGAAATTATGGAAGGTTCGAATAAATCACACATAACTTTTGTCATTGCAAACAATACTGAGTTTGTCTAATTAGAACTGTAGCATAAATAGCCCGTCTTTTGTTTCATTTGTTTTCCGGTTATAGTTGTTATAAACTAAGTTTACCTTAAGTGTTTTTCTTGAAGACATGCTCTTTCCTTTTTTTTTCTTTTACGGAAGTAATATTTTGTGACCCGACACTCCAGTTGATTTCGGCATGTCTATATGATTTGCGTACGGCCTGCGTGCCGAATTGTTGTAGCTGCTGAAGCCTTTGTCAGGCCACACTTCCTTTAGCTTCTGCTTCCTTTTTGTTTTAAAAAGGAGAAAGAAAATAAATCCATAAATCCAAAGTTTCCAAATCCAAATCCATTTGTTTTCCGGTTATAGTTGTTATAAACTAAGTGTACCTTAAGTGTTTTTCTTGAAGACATGCTCTTTCCTTTTTTTTTTCTTTTACGGAAGTAATATTTTGTGACCCTACACTCCAGTTGATTTCGGCATGTCTATATGATTTGCGTACGGCCTGCGTGCCGAATTGTTGTAGCTGCTGAAGCCTTTGTCAGGCCACATTTCCTTTAGCTTCTGCTTCCTTTTTGTTTTAAAAAGGAGAAAGAAAATAAATCCATAAATCCAATCCATAATGCTCGTGTGACACCGATGCTCATGTGCCCCCAATCTGGTATTGTTATCATGCAGTTAGGCGCTTCATTTCTCTATCGCATTCTATTGCGGAACTTTCTGCTCACTATGCTCTCGGTGGTACTTTGGTGCTCTCGCTTCGCTCGTAAAGCTGTCATTTCATTAAACATTTCGGTTAATTTCAATGCATGCCTTTTATTTAAGTCACGGTGACAAAACAGCATCTTGAATACTATAGTCACTGCCGTATAGGAGGTTAGTTCGGTGCATAGCGTTCTGACATGATTTTGTTGTTGCCTGAAGTTTATGAGCGCCTAAAATAAAGTTTTACCAGACTTGGGCACTTTATTATTACTATTATCACCCGTTTGAAGAGGAGAGAAAGAAAGGGAAAGAAAAGAGGACGCCTCACCACCGCGTGTCACATTACGGTACAAAGTATGAACACTACAGGCGAGAGGCGGGTCCCATGGCTGACAGGAACTCTAGCGCAGCTTTGCGAACCTCGCATCGAGTTGAAGCTCGACCGAGAGCGAGAGGGATTCACGCCTACGACGTCGAGGCCTTTCCAATGCTCCAAGTGATCCACATGCGCGGCTTGCTCACAGCTCAGCAGCAGCTCTCATGCTCCTAGTGGCCTTGTCTCTTGTAACAAGGGCACACATCGCGTTGGGTTAGGGCCCCATGTGTACTATGCACACCTAATTCCTCCTGTAACCTGGAGCAGTGTTCTTATTCTGCATTGAGGAGTTGTGCAACCAGCGTTTCTCGTTCGTCTCCTAATCTAACAAGTGCTGTCTTCCTTGAAGAGCCGATTTTATCTATACGACTAGTAGCATAATGTTAGAACAAATGCCACCAAGAACTTGTACAATATGCTGACAAATGGGGAGGTAGTAAGTGTGACCGTAAATCTCGGACACATTAACTAAGTTTCTCTCAATTTCAGATCAGCTTCGTCTTGAAGTACGCCGCTTCCAACCCGCACTGGAGTCTGCATTAAAAGGTAGGTGCTCAGGAAAACAATCTTCCATCAAGATATCTTAAGCATGAAAACTGAAGCAAAGATTGGAAAGAGTAGATTTTCTAAGCGTGTCTGTACACCATTCACTAAGAATGCTTAAACAGGCTTCAGTAACGAGATTTCCAGTCCTTATTAAAGGTATGGGCGCCCGGACTTGTCTTACATGTTTCCTTGCGTCTGCGCATGCTTCAAATGTTCCTGGAAATGTACACGTAAATGCATGCGTCTGCTACTTTTTATATTCGCTGGGGCGAAGCCTTCTTGCTATTTAAGACCATGCAAGGGGCTTGCGTGTTCTTCTTCCGACCTATATGAGCACTTAATTTGCATTAGCTGTGACGAGAACCGGGAACTGTTATTTTCATTTGCTGAAAGCGTCGCGGCGAAAAAAATTGTTTATGCGGTGCCTGTTATCTGATAAGAGACCTTAAAGTAACTTGTCTCGTGTTATGCGTTTCTTCCGAACACTCACTGGCTCACGCAAGCGTGGGCGTTTAATAACGCGAGTATTCAATAAGACAAAAAATTGACCGCCGGCGCGATGAAAATTACCAGATGGGATCAGGTTTGACCTTTGGCTGCGAGGGTTTTCCTCAATGAAACCTAACACGCTTAGTCATCTCGTGGATCAGCGCACCAAGCCAGCATTAGCTTGATAACTGATGGTTCCGTTACTTCCTGGTTGGCGTTGCTGTGTTGCTTCTGTTCTGCTTGCTAACATCACGCAAACGAGTTGTAACATGGATCGATGTGATGGTGAAATCAGGATCCGAGTGTAGGGTTTCCCCAATTCGTCCGATGTTTCTTGTGCACTTTAGGTGAACGTTTATGGCCGACTAGCGAGCAATATTGTTTTAGTTTTGTGCGATCATGTTCACCGTTTAAATTTTTTGTGCCCGTATTTCCTAATCTTGAAGGCGTAAGAAGAGGCGCTGACGGTTCGCTATTTCTTTCATCTTGCGCTCGGACAGCAACTGGAACATTCTAGGTTACATCAATTTTTCCCCTTGTTTGTATTGCCGTGGCGCAAGAATACTGCAACTGAAATATTTATTTATTATATTATTTATTTAAACTCAACAGAACAATATGTTGCACTGTCCTTTTTTTAACTCTAAACTTTCATATTTCAAATCAAATTGAGAGTAGTAAGTAGGAAGTATTAATGGTTCTCATATAATGACCACTGCGTGAGAACTCCAACTTCCGAAAAGGTGCTCTAGAGCAAACGAATGACATGGGCGCGGGAAAGTGACAAGGAGTTATGATAGTTAGCTTGGCCCTGTAAGCTAAACTCCACAAACGTTCATATATCAGTGCGATCACAGCGATTTTCTACGTGATTCTAGTGGTGATGCTGGGAACATAAAAAGAAGTTTAACCAATGCCTAGCGTTTCTTTTATGTTAACCATATTGACACGGGCCTGGACTCACGCCTGTGATACCAGTTGTGTAATGTGTCATTCACCTCGTTCCTCCCATTATCATCCCTCATTGTGACCCTTTTTCTTCCCCTCTTCCCCTTCCCTTACGTAGAGTAGCAGGCCAGATGCTCCATTATCCGGCCGACCTCTCTACATTTTCCAATCATTAAAATACTTCCTTCTTCTTCATATTTTCATCAGAAAGTAGCCGACAGGCATGTTAGTCTAAAGTGCAGAAGATATGACTGTTCGGGGCCGATATCCGATCACGCTCTTCGTAAAATGCGCGTACATACGACAAACGTGGTTTTTGCTGTCATGACTGCATGCCCCGTTAGCACGGCGTAGTATGAAATTAAATTCGGTTCGATCGTTTCTACCCGACGCGTTGGCTCAGCGCTATGACGTTCTGCGGTTGAGGTTGCGGGTTCGAGTCCCACCGCATTCCGCAATGGCGTAACGCTCGTTTATTGTTAAAAAAATTTCCAGGCTTAGCTTGGTTAAGCCAAGAATGCGTTGCATATTGCGCGAGTTGGGGCCCAGCTTTTCCTCCGGCTGTCGTGACGTCATGTCACGTGGTTGCGCTAAAGGTCAATGGTGGCTGCCCGGCCGCGCCCAAGGGCTGAACTGAGCGATTGCAATATGAAACGCATAAAAATAGAAGCAACTTAATAACAAACATAGCAAACTTAAAAGAGAATATACCCACATATGAGGCGCGCAGCAATGAACAATGGCTCATACCCTCAATGGTGGCTGCGCGGCCGCGCCCAAGGGCTGAACTGAGTGATTGCAATATGCAACGCATAAAAGTCACCGCCCAAGAACTCCGTATAGATGGTTAACCAGCAAAGCTGAAACGTGGGGCCCCGGTGTTTATCAATGAATTAATCCCGATGGTTCATAAACAACAGCTTGGTAGGTTGCCGGATCCTCGATACGCTGTTTCTGCTTGCGCTCGGTCACGAGCCTGTTCTTGTACCCGGTCTGCCGCATCGGCACGGTGTAGACGAGCTTGTTCCTGGTTCTGCTCGCGACGTTGCTGATAGAAAGCTGCCTGCTCCTCAGCAGTGCGTATGACGCGTGGCTTACCCATTTTGGAGCCGGAGAGAAACTGCTGCGTGCACGCTCGGCTACGATGGAGAGCAACGACGTCACTACTGGCGCAACTAACCCAACACCACCTATCTAGGTTGTGTTGGCTAATCGCACGCCTCTCTTTATTTCTCTTGTTTTTTTCACGCATGCGCATGGGGTTGCGCCGGAGGATTTTTCGGCGTACAGGCGACCGGACGGATGAATGACAGACGTCCGGTTCAGACGTACAGGCGTACAGACGTACAGGCGGACGGACGGACGGATGAATCGGCTAGCCGTCTACAGCTGCGCTGTAAAAAGAAAAAGAAATCAAAGCCCCTTTCTTAAAAAAAGATAGTTGAACGCGAAGCTTTCCCCCAATGCAAACTGAATCAAAGACAAAGTCCAAAGCCAACGACCACGCAATGAACCCCCAAAAAAATGCTGAGCGACCCGGTGCTATACATGTGTGATTTGATTGCTTGTTTAGGATTGTAATATTTGAACGTTGAAGTTGAATGAAGGCATCTTTTGTTAAGTTGCATTGCCTTTATTTTAGATCATGTAGCCGTTGATTACACGCACACCCTCGCACTTTTACGGACGACTCTACACTTGCACAGAATTAACTTGTGATCGCTGTGGTAGACGGTCAGAGGCTCTGCCATCGTAACGTGACGCTGCCTGCTTGCAAACGGGAGATCAATGCAGGAATGGTGTTGCGTCGTGGGTCTCTGTAGCTTCTTCAGTTTCAAGGAGTAGCCATCTATCATGAAACTCTCGATCCATTTGCCGAGCTTTTTCGCCACATCGATGTTAAAGTCACCGCGCACGATGATCGGCGTACTATGTGGCTTTAAGATTTTCATCGTTTCTGCCAAGAACGTTTCCGCGTCACAACGAGACGTGTTCGTTCTGATGTATGCACGCTAACGACCGCAACACCAGTAGGGACCTCGACTGCACAAGCGGCTCCCACATGGCTTCTGCATTCCGTTGCCGATACACGGGATCGGCCTTACGGGAACGATCGCGCTCGCGCTTACGCTGGCGTATGGTAGCCTCTTCTGCCATGCGCTGCACTCGCAGCCTACCCATGGTGACGGCCGGGAATGCATTGCGTGACGCGCGTAATGCAATGCAGATATGTACAGTTCGTCTGAATAACGCGGCCATACACGTGGTGTTCAACCACCTTTCTTTAAGAAAGGGGCTTTGATTCTTTTTTCCTGATCCTAAGACGAGCCCCACGCGCACTTGCTGTCTTCGCTAAGCAGGGAAAGTCAATTAATCGCGACCGGGTGGTATCATGCCCAGGAGACGCAACTTGTGCTTCCAGTGAACTTTGTGCGCATGCGCTACTCTTGCTGAGCTCGTCGCTTCGCGCCGTTGTCAGGCGCGGGACTGCGAATGTAAACTGTAGTGTTCAACGCAGATGTGTAAGTTGGCTTTCCTGCAGTGCGTTTTGGGCGCTCACGGACGAATCAATGAGATAAAGAAAGCTTCGTTCTAAAATCCGCTCGTGCTATCTGGTATTTCGACTACTCCACGACCACTCTTCTACGTACTGACGCCAGCGGTCACTGTATCGGCGCTGTTCTTAAGCACCGTTAGAAAAGTTCTGAAAAACGCATGGTCACATACGCATGTCGCATGCTGACAGCGCCAGAGACAAAACTATACGATCACCGTGCTTCAGTGCCTCGCCGCTTTTTGGTCCGTCCAAGAACTTCAGCCTTATTTGCACGGCTACTGCTTCAGTTCAGGCCGAATACATACACGACGGCGTTCTCGAAACCCCTGAGTTTCGTTTTACGTCAGACTTAATCAATCAGTCATCCCATGTTTCTTTCTGCGTCTCTAACTTCTTTAGACCCGCCGTGGTTGCTCAGTGGCTATGGTGTTGGGCTACTGAGCACGCGGTCGCGGGATCAATTCCCAGCCTCGGCGGCCACATTTCGATGTGTGCGAAATGCGAAAACACCCCTGCGCTTAGATGAAGGTGCACATAAAAGAATCCTAGGTGGTCGAAATTTCCGGAGGCCTCCGCTACGGCGTGCCTCATATTCAGAAAGTAGTTTCGGCGCGTAAAACCTCATAATTCAGTTGTTATTAATCTTGCACCACGGCTTTTTTTTTTGTATTCACAAATACCGGCTTAAAGGATAGAAAGAGAGATGGGGAGGAAGGAAGCGTGCACGCTTGCAAGCGATCACTCGTGCACGTTTCTTGCAGGCGATGCTGGTATCGTTAAACCCACATATCTTGTGTGAGCGCAACGTATAAAGTGACGTCACAAGGTCTTCACCAGCAGCACCTAGAAGCGCGAATACCTGCCGCGGGTTCCCATTTTTCAATATATTTTCATTCATTATGAAACCCGTATATTGTTGCTAAGTAATTCAAGACGCTTATTACGGTGACCGTTTTATACCCCACGCAGCGCGCCAGTCACGGGCGCACTCAAAGAACGAGCAGCCCAGCCTGGCGAAGGCCGCGGCCGCTCTCAATCGCACTCGGGAGCTGTTCAAGCTGGCCCTGGACATCTACCAGAGGGGCGCCCCTTTGTTCCTGGACACCCTCACCTTTGAATCCGCCGAAGGTGAGGCGCATGCATACGTGTGTCTTCAGGTGACGAAACAGACAGTGAGCACGTATTTTTCGGCAAGTGAATAATTCACTTCCCTGTTGTATGCCATGGCTTTCGATATTGGCCAACTTGCCAAAAAAATGGGCGCTATGTCATTTTTTTTTCCTAAATGCGATGCGAAAGCTGCGCTCAGAGAAATTTCACCGTTTATAAGATTGTGAGGGTGGTCCCGTCTACGGATGTATTTCGGAGACATCAGCAGCCAGTATTGTAGCGCGCAAACATGACACTGTAAGCATCGCGAAGTTGTGCTTGGTAAGTTTGGTACGTGCCATATATAAGATACAACTACAAAAAGATGGCAGTTTTCACTGCGAGAGCCCTCTGCTGTCACCTGGGTGTGTTTAGAGCCGCACAACTTACTAAAGTCTACTGACTGCTTCTTTATTAACTGATGTGCAATGCTGTTCGATCGTTAACAAGGTTTAATACACTCTCTCAACATCTTCTGCGGGACTCCCACGAAAGTGGTTCTATAGAAATAAGTGTTCAAAAAGGGCAACAATATTCTAGCCGCTCAATCACCAACTGGTTATTTGATGTACATCTTACTGTCACTTCTTAAATTTTGTGGTGTTCTTCAAGTTTTGTAGTCGGTCTAAATTTTATCGAATATCAATCCAGACTACAAAACTGGCAGCCATTTCACATCAGCAGATGCAGCTAAGCGCGGCAATTTCATCGCAGCTTTGCTCCCGATCATTCGGCTGGGAAACTGGGCTTTCGATTTCCCGGCTTCACGAGTCAGCACCGACTTCATGGAGATGCCGCTCGCTTCCAACGGATTTTTGGAGGACTTCTCGGATTTTTGCATCCTGGAGTTGTCAACACCACGGTAAGCGCTGTTAGCGTTGCTTTGACGAAATCAGTATTTTAGCTAAAGGCCATCGGAATGGGTCACTTTCTCTAAGGGCAACCATTTCATCAGCATTCAAGCTCCCATGGCAACTTAAAGCTGAAATGTACGCAGATATATTTCACTGACAGGTTGCTATTTGCGATAAGCGTCCTATCGGCCACCTTCTCTTATTAAGGCATATAGAAGTTAGGCCGACACGAACATTTATGAAGTGGCTCTCATATGAGTGGATAAACCTGCGCATCCATAATATTTATCCGCCTTCTAAAACCGCCGCGACGATGTAGGCATAATAAACTCGCGCGGAATTTTCTACAGGAAGCCTGAAGACTTCGAGCAGTGCTTCTTTTTAGATCGTAAAAACAGCAACATCATAATTTATCGCCCTATATTTGTTGCATTATAGGAGTACCTGTTACGGCTATCTCGTCTTGACAAGTTACAAAGCAGTCTGTTGTGTTAGGATGACACTAGTCATGGTATGTCTCGCTATTTGCCACACTGCTTTGATCCGTGGTTCAAAGCTTTTACCTCAAGACCTCTTGAACATTTACAGATATGTTATGCACAACGTTAAGACTATCTACCGTATCATATGCGGTAACGAGACAGATTAGTTTGCCTCTTCAAGAGTAATACAGCAGTAGGTAGCCATTTGCCTTCGATCATTCCGTCCAATCCATCAGAAAAACCTAGAGGTAGCTCACAGCAAATGATTGAGAAGCTGAACGGAGAAGATTTTAAGGACAGGTTTAATAGGCAGAAAGCTAAAGTAATGTTCTCTAGCATGGCAAAAAACAAGAATTCATGTCTGGAAGTCAGCAACATTAAGCGGTGAAGCAGTACCTTTAATTATCTACGGGAAATAGTCACAGAGAAGCGGCACCCTCTGGAGAAAATCTCGACACACACAAAAATCGGTTTTGAGAGCGAATGGCTGGCGCTAAGTAGTCACAAGCAGCAGTCTACCGATGTAATTAGAAAGAAAAGTAAATAGTCAGTGCATTTTGCCAGCTGCTAAGTTCGGGAATTGAAGCTTGGCGGATCCCGAAGTAATTTGATATGGAGGTAACAGCCACACTACCAGCAATGGAACGGATAAGGACAACTGTAACATAACAAAGAAAGGCGACAGTGTGAATTACAAGCGAACACGGTTAGATGATATTCTAGCTGAGTTAAGAGAGTGAATTGCAGCTTGGCAAGGCGATATCATGCTAAAGTAGCAGAACATGCAATAAAGGAACAAAATACGTGAACGAGGACTGCAGATATTTAGATGGATTGATGAAATAAGAAAGCCGTGCAGGCAGAGGATGAAGTTGGCCGAGGCAAAAGTGAGCTGAGCTGAGGCAAGAGCGAACGTATATCGATGATGATGGTGATGATGGCAATGATGATGATGAATTTGCTACATGCGTCATATGTTCTTGCATTTTTTTCTCGAATACAAGGTGTGATAGAGTTTTCTGGTTTCAAGAACCTGAAATCGAGTTCCCGAAGGTTTTCTTCCGTAAGTGCAATTTACCACTCGCTAACCACCTTCACTAATTATGTGTTTGGCATTCCGAATGGTTGACACTTGATCTTACAGGCAGCGTTAGCGTAAAAACTTCCTATAGTGAACACAAACCTTGTTTCGGACGAACGCTTGTATTGTGTATTATGTTGGTTACAAAAGTTGGTCAGCCCTTGTTCTTTCGAACTGCTGTGAAGAATGAACTTCTTTATGAGCATATAGGCTCACCTTAATACACACCTTATATGTTGAAACGATATGCTCATGAACTTGCAGGTATATACATCATAACGGAATTATTACTGTTTATCGGTGCCCGTGCAGCATATTAGGTTCAGTTGACATTATATATTTTTTTCTTCTTTGCGTGTTTTGCGCGTGGGTAGTGGGGAAAAGTGTCGTTAGGGTGGATTCCCTGGTGCTCTGATAAGCTTGTTTTTCATTTCAGTTAAAGGCAGTAGGATCTCGCCGGTATTGTGGCTTTCGTCTCGCCATGCAACCTTCGTCGCCCGTCAGTATAACTCCGAAAGCAAAGAGGAACGCGGGAAATTGTACCTCATTAGATGAACCGGAAATCAAAATACGCTGCGAACTTCACCCGCGCCAGCAAGCACACGGACGAGCGACAGAAGCTGGCAAAACTTGCGGCTTTCTATCTAGCGACAAGTAGGATTCTGGAAGCGAAGCGTAGATGCGAGAAAGCAGCAAAAATAGGTGAAACTAGTTGGTGCTTAGTTAGGACAGTCTAAAAATAGAGAAATCTAATATGAGTGCATGTACACATGACACAGCCCCTGATTCCTACTTCTCCTTCCGTGTGTTCATCTGTTCGCGTTGCCATAGGCATAGCCATAGGATGGCTATAGGCAAATGATTTTCCCCGCTAGGAATGTTATAAGGAAACCGATGAGGGCGGTTAAGTACTCTGACCCTCAGAAAAAGCTGGCGATGGCGGTAATGGAGATCAGCACACGTTCACTACATGCGAGCTGTGGGAACCGGCTGTTGCCACAGTGAGTTCAGCGCCAGAGGAATTTCTGAAGTCTGCAGAATTATTGTAGTTGTCGTTTACTTCATCGTCAAAAGCAATACCCTTATTATTCCCTTTCATGTTTTTTTCAGAAAGCCAGAAGAATGCAAAATCAGTTCCAATTGTATCGACCTCATGACTGACCCATATACTGACGGGTACTGGTTAACACACGAAGTATTCTACACACTCATCGCCTACGTCGTAAGTGCATAGACTTGTTCTTAAGATTGTAGGGCTGATCACCAATATCCGGATTTACACGCGAGTAAAATAATGAATCGAAGTTATAAAATCTGCCCGGAAATATTTCGTGTTTAGCAAATGACCGTTTAGGTGCAAAGATGGAGATTGTATTTTATAAAAGAAAGAACTGGTAAGTGCCAAGCAACAGTAAACGAAATCATAATGGATTATTAATTTGCAAATCACAATTTACACCAGCTTGAGCAGCTATCTTCACAAGTTATGGGGCGCAACACAGGGAAGTTCACGCACGTAGTCCTCAATCCAGGTGAGCTGGCATTGCTCTTTGGAGCACACCACTCTCAAATTATAAATTACAGCTAGATACCGCATCTTCTGTAATGTAATGGGCAATCCTTATTCACTTCCATGTTGAATACTGTGGGGAAGAGCGTCTAAATTCGCAATAAACAAGATAATATGCAGCAAATTTCATGCTACGGGTAAAGTGCTTCGTTTCACAGATGCTCGAAATTAAGTTATCCGAAATTATTTTTACTTGACTACGTAAGTGCTTGTCATCGCGACGCTCCTCTATAGTCACTTATTTACGCTTTCAGTTGCCATAAAGCCTCCGGAAGCGCTCCTAAATACCGTTACTGTTCTCCTAGTACCCCGTGCTTATTTTTCTTCGCCTCCACTTAGTGTGTCCACGATGAAGTTCTGAAAAGAATTCACAACAACCGTGACGCTCACGAAGAAAGCTTAATTATTAAGCGTGGCATGTGCTCATTCATGTGCAATTTTCGTTCTATTTTCATTCTATTTCTTTTCTGTCTTCCGCTCTAACATAGAGGAGACTTAGGCAGAAATGTACTGTTTTGTAAAAATAGAGTTTCTGTAGTGCGGCGCAGCAACCTCGAAGTTTGTAGCGATATCTTGTGTACTTCATTCCACGTGTAAACAGAAAAAAAAATTAACAAGCCGTGCATTTGGCGTTCGCTCTTCCTACAGAGGCTATCAACAGACTAACTTAACTGCGCCCGTTTTTGGCGCTTCTGAGAATTGTCCGAGATGTCCACCGCGTTCGTACGATCATTCACCGGTGCTCTCCTTTTATTGTATCCTATTTTTTTTTTCAGAGCCCTTGTAGACAGCAACTGCAACAGCTTCTGAGTGAACACAGACAAATGAGCATCAAAACATTCCTCCACCAGACGTGCAGCAATATTTACAGGGACGCCATGTTCGAAAGCAAGCAGGGCCTCACGGAATGGTTTCAAGACCTTTTTATGGAACAAGGCAAGTTGCTTCTTCTTCTTTATTTTCTCATTTATCAGCAATTAGGCGCAGCGTACATGTGTTTATCTGTGGCTAAGCCCGTCATGATGGTTGTCACGAAGCTCGAATACATTTTTTTCGATTACTACGTATGGTTTAAGTTATTCTCGTGGCTCCTACATCTTAATAAATTTACTTATAAAGCAGAGCTGCAAACTTGAAACACAGGGATGCGTACAGCACAGACGCTTGCGCTTCGTCTTAGCTGTTCTCGTCCTGGCGTTCGAACTGTGCAGCACTGTTGTATAAGTACAAGTATGTCATTC
Organism: Dermacentor albipictus; assembly: GCF_038994185.2. Classification (NCBI taxonomy): domain Eukaryota; kingdom Metazoa; phylum Arthropoda; class Arachnida; order Ixodida; family Ixodidae; genus Dermacentor; species Dermacentor albipictus. The sequence continues at coordinate 393,575,215 of NC_091821.1, forward strand.
CAACAAACCCCAACGCAAGCCTTAATCGTAGTAAACTTGTCTCAGCTTTGGGAGGAATTATGCAGGTAGTTGGGCGCTATACTTAACAATCAAACCTGCATGTCAATTAACAAACTATTTACCTACTTTGTCTGTGGTGTCTGTTTTTTTTTTAGTTTCTGCGGCTATTCTCACGGCTATTCGTGTCTTGAAGGTGAACGGTTCAACTTTTCTTTAACCATGTAGGTATAATAGGCAGTGAAATCAATTACCTCGGCCAAAAGAAAAAGCAATGTAACCTTATACTCGTACACCAAAGGTCTGGTTTTCTGCGCCACAGAGTTGTTTCACTAAATAGCTTCGTTACAAATGTTAAATTCGCCGTTTGAGGTCCATTCTCATTCTTGTAGGGCCGCCGGCTGGCGCAAGGGAGTTATTGAATTAATTGAATTTCTCAATGTAGAATGTGCGAGAAAATTCGTAAATTAAGACTTAGACATAAACAACAGAGGTGCTAGCGTTGGATTGTTATTCTAATATACGAGAAAACATAATTCTGTTGCGCGGAAACTCAAACACAGACCACGTTTACAGCTGCCATGGTGGTACTGTTGTTGGACAGTGTTTGTCATAATATCGATTACGGTCGCAGCACACGCTGTGCCATAGATGCAACGGGCAGAGCGCCTCACTCATCAAGGACAAATACATTGTACGCACACGTTGCCTTTAAACTTCATAAAGTATGTGAACCACGCGAATTCACGCTTAAATAAAGAAAGATATTTCTTTTTGCCACGTTTCTTTGGCCCCGGACAGCGCGGACGTATTGGAGAAGGTGTGGTGGAAGTCACGTGCTGCTTTTAACAAAGGAGCACTGGGGTCTTGTACTCCACACGTCAAAACTGGCATACCAACTGCGCTCCTGAAGCTCTTGCTACTACTCTAGGTCTCTGAAAAGTGAGATAAGTTTTTTCGACCCATGTCTTTTTCGCGGAACATTCTGTACGCGAGACAAGCTTACATTGGAGCGTGGTGTGTAAGCTTCAAAGCTGTGTTTTGGGTCTGTGTGTGTGAGTGTCAACCAGCAACACAGACACTCAAGCAATCAGGGCATGGGTCTTCGTCGCCTTCTTCAACGTGCCACGAAAAAACACAGAAGCGCGGCTGCTTCACTAAAACTGTTACAGAAGGTTTATTGGCTTTGTTCTGACGCGCGTCGGCAGCACACACTTCCGGCGGCTCGTAGCAATGCAAGTTCAAAGCTCTCGCCTATCTGCTCCGGCGAACTGACTAGAGGCGCAAAGGGAGATGGCTACATTTGCGGCTTCAAAAACGTGACGTCAGGAACTCTCCTATCTTGTTTCTTTCCTCCATGCTTTTGATCATAGCAGTAGTAGACCCTCATGTGGCAGTCGTAGTTCATATCCATTCTGGAGATATGATATTATGGCAATGGTATATATGGCAAATAATCGGATAAAAATAATATAACAATGTCGAGTAAATTTAAACATAAACGTAATGAAACGCGAGTAGAGCGTAGGCACCTTAGACCAAAATAAATGATCAAGAGTGCATTCGGAGATAATGGAATAATGAAGGCGCGGCCACATGAGCCTCGTGATCTCTTCGTTCTTTTCTTTTCCAGTCGGCTTCTGTGGGCTGGCCGGCTTTCCGGAGTTTTATAAGCCGGAGTGGATTCGAGCCATTCGCAGCTGGCAGAGAGCGGATGGTTGCTTTACGGACGGCATGGAAATTCTCGACGACCCACTCACAAGTAATAATACTGTTTACCTGGCTCATATGTGCAGCTCATCGCACGTTTATAAAGAACAGATGAGCTTAGAGCATAAGCGTTTTTTTTTCCTCTGGCATGCGTACGAACACCGGAGTTCATAGCAGATTACGTGTGACTTGTACTGGCATCAGTTAAAGTACGAAGTGCATTAATAGCTCCGGTATAGGCTCAGCCGACAAGTGATGATTCTGGATATATTTGGCATATTTACAAGCTATAATGTCGGAACTTGCATAGGCATCGCATGAATTTATTATCGGAATGGTGGAAAAACACGCATTGTTCCCACGTCGTTTGCAGCTTTCAAGAGGAAACCGGGTAGGACTAAGCGAGCAGAGTTACGACTGGAAGGTAAGTTCAGTGCGTCATCCACCTGAATGAAGCCGCCTAATGTTTCTTATTTGGAAAGGCAAACTGGAAACGGCCTATTAGGTCCTTTTCAATTTGTATTTATTTAGATATCGAGCTTTGCAAGTGATCCTCTCTGCACTGCACATTGTGTTCGTGCGTGCGTGCGTGCATGCGTGTGCGTGTGTGTGTGTGTGTGTGTGTGTGTGTGTGTGTGTGTGTGTGTGTGTGTGTGTGTGTGTGTGTGTGTGTGTGTGTGTGTGTGTGTGTGTGTGTGTGTGTGTGTGTGTGTGTGTGTGTGTGTGTGTGTGTGTGTGTGTGTGTGTGTGTGTGTGTGTGTGTGTGTGTGTGTGTGTGTGTGTGTGTGTGTGTGTGTGTGTGTGTGTGTGTGTGTGTGTGTGTGTGTGTGTGTGTGTGTGTGTGTGTGTGTGTGTGTGTGTGTGTGTGTGTGTGTGTGTGTGTGTGTGTGTGTGTGTGTGTGTGTGTGTGTGTGTGTGTGTGTGTGTGTGTGTGTGTGTGTGTGTGTGTGTGTGTGTGTGTGTGGTGTGTGTGTGTGTGTGTGTGTGTGTGTGTGTGTGTGCGCGTGCGCGTGTGTGCGCGTGCGCGTGTGTGTGCGTGTGTGTGCGTGTGTGTGCGTGTGTGTGTCCTTTCAGTGGATATTGCTATTTTGTTGTTTGCCTATCTGCGAGCTTACATTGCTTCCTCCTTTTTTCTGCTTCTTACAGACCGTTGCCGACCTCACAAGACAGTTTTGGGGGCAATAGCAATGTCAGCTGGACTGAAGTATCTGATAAATTCTAATAACCTTACATTAAGTGCTTAAATAATATGCTATGACAGGTTTAGGTAAGTCTAACAAGAAAAGAAACGAAATGTGTCAAACGTTGGTAACCTTAAAAAACAGCTGCTCAATGAAGATTCTTAAACGTGTAAAGGCGTTGCAACACATGTTAAAAAAGGAAGTCGCATATTTAAGATAAAGAAAGGAAATTTGGTCCAAACATCTTATAAATTCCGTCAGTTCAGAAAGAAAGCACGGGTGATGGCAAGACAAACCTGCCACAAGAACCGCCCACGTTACGAATGTGCGGCACTTGTTAAACTGAATAAACTACTTATTTTCCACGTGCAACGCAAATGTGCGATGTACGTTGTTGCGCATGTTTTAGTACAACGAAGTGGAGATTACGCTCACGCAATGTCTAAAAGACACAACGCCTATAGACGTGCGGCGTGGCAACAGAATTCTCACGGCGACGTCCGTTTTAAGTTTTTCCCAAATACTTCGCAGTTTCCCCGCTTATATCTCCGCTGATTCAGCTAAAAGCCTACTTAGTGGCTAGCAAACGTCATGCGTCATTCCCTATTTTGAACACAATTCCAGGTCCGTTATAGTGCCACATGGAGGTACCAGCATTGTCTACATAACAGGTACAAGGACATATATTTTAGTTTATACACAACACAAGCATCCGAGCCTACATATAACAAACTTTATAGTAGGCTACCTTAAAGATGAACTTAGAGGGACCGTGACAATCTCTTTGTTTTAGGAGAAGTTCCATCTTAACGGGTTAGTGAACCAAGATAGGCTTAACACTATTCCTGGTACACCCGAATATGTATCACACAGAAAAAAATGTGCAGCAGCATTAAAAGAAAAAAATTATGTAAAAATTAATTTCTTGTATTTACAGGATGAAACACGTTGACTTTAGCACTATTACGAAGGTCATTTTGTAATAGCTCTTCTTCGACGCTGTAAAGTCTATGTGTTGTGACAGAAGCTTACGTTCCACCGAGTTTGCTCAAAGATCTTTTTAGTGCAATACGTTCAAAAAAAAAAATTAACCAGAGCCAACTTCAGTCAACATCTACGTAATTGCGTATATGTCAATAACCAGGGACCCAAGTTGGCGTCAATTAGGTGCATTGCAGAGAAGCACGTACCTTGTGACACACACCCACGGCACCTACACTGCGACACATAACCAGTAGCCCAGTGGCAGATACCGAGGTTGGTGTCAAAAAAGTTCATTGAGTGGCACATGCCGAGAAGCACATACCCAGGGGCCACATACCCACGGGAACGGTCCACATTTTTAAACTGCACCATCTTAAGGATCGACCCACGAAAACGGCCCGATACCAGATTCCTGCTACAGTTAGTTAGTTAGTTAGTTAATTCGGGTTTAATGGCGCAAAAGCAACTAAGGCCATGCTGCGCCAGCCACAAGATATTAAGAATTCAAATGTTAAAGCAGTGGAAGCTGCGCTATTTTAGAGTCTGTGTAAAAAACCGGTTTCTTCTAGAAAGCTGAACAAGTCAGCAAAAGGCACTAGCGGTTCATCTCCGAGTATTGAGGCGGTGTGTAAAGGTATGTGTAAGTTATAGAGATTGTGTAAAAGCTTTTGTTTCTGTGTTTCAATATTTGGACATGTCATAATAATGTGCATTACGGTGAGTGGTTCATGGCACTTCTCGCAAGTTGGCGGGTTTTTGTTTTGAAGTAGAAAATTGTGTGTCAGGTGTGTATTCCCGATTCGGAGTCTACATAGGGTCACCTCATAGAAGCGTTGCTGGTGACAGCACGACTTCCATTCTCTAAGCACGGGTTTTATTGTGTGTAACTTGTTATTTGTGTATGAGTCCCATTCTAGTTGCCACTTTAATGTCAAGGCCTTATGAATAGCTCGGATACTGTCTTTGTATGGAAGTGTTGTTTGCGTTATACCTTTGTGTGCTGCCATAAACGCGCATCTATCTGCTGCTTCATTCCCTGGTATCCCGACATGGCTTGGGACCCAGCAGAATCGTATGGTTCTTCCATATTCGTTATAAGCCAACATGTTTAGGATGTCACCAAGTAGGGGTTCGGACGCGGAGTTAAGGTTTAGACCTCTGAGTGCGCTTAACGAATCGGTATATATGATAGCATTCGTCTGCTTGTCACTGGTGATGTTTTTTACTGCCGTCCATATTGCGAAAACTTCGGCGGTAAACACTGAAGAAAAATTACTTATCCGAATGCTATTTTGCCAATTTTTCGTAATTATTCCGACACCTACGTATTTTTGTGTTTTGGAGCCGTCGGTGTAAAATTCCGTGTAATCTTTACATTTTTCTTGTATAGCTCGAAACTATTGTATTATGTGTTCTTGTGGAATGTTCTTGTGGAATGCCGCACCGAAGTACCATTTCAATTCTCCTTTCGAAGCAACGCTCCACCTTTCCCCAAATACTATGTAGTCCACAGTGAAAGTAACACGCCTATTAGAAAGCTTTCTCCATTTCTGGTCGCCAAATGCCTGAAAGATAAAATCGGACAGACATACAAAGCCTCCAAAATGTCTAGCGGGGACCTCCTCCTAGAACTGAATAGTAAAGATCAAGCAGATAAGCTGTCTGAACTTACGAGTATTGGCGAGGCGACAGTGACTGTTTCAGCCCACAGAACACTTAATACAAGCAGGGGAGTAATATCTGAAGAAGATTTTCTTGGATTAAGCGACGAGGAACTGCTGGAAGGTTTCCAGGAACAAAATGTTACCAAAGTACGGAGAATAGTAATCCGTAGAAACGATCAAGAAATCCCCAACAAACACGTTATACTCACCTTCGGAACAAGCGTAATGCCTACCTCGCTCGATGCAGGTTATGTTAAAGTCAATGTAAGACCATATATTCCAAACCCCAGACGATGTTTCAAGTGCCAAAGGTTTGGACATGCTTCACACGCATGCCGATGACAAACAACTTGTGCTAAGTGCAGCTCCAATGAACACCAATCTGAGAATTGCACCTCTTCCCCACATTGTGTTATCTGCAAGGGAGATCATCCAGCTTACTCGCGGTCCTGCCCTTGCTGGAAAAAAGAGAAAGAAGTAATAGCACTAACCGTTAAAGAAAAAATCTCGTTCTTCGAAGCCAGAAAGAGACTGTCGTACCTTCCCCGAAGAACTTATGCCGATGTGACGCAGGCGGGGGCAGCGTCACAGAGGCCTCCGGAGTCCTCCGAGCCCACGCGCAGTGGTGCCGCAGTGACTCCTCCCGCCCCCGTGGTGGAAGCAGTCAGTACTGCTCCACCCTCTTCGGTGGCCCTGCAGACACCAGTCCCACAGGGCCCTAAAATCAAATGAACCCCAAGGCCCGAGGCACGTTTTTCGGCGCCTAACTCTCGGTCCTCCAGCGCCTCAGACAGAGCGATTCCTGCTACAGGAAACTAGGTTTAACTCGTCAAGAAGAGCTCCCATTATAATGTGCGCATAGCTCGAGCTGTGGGAATTCGTTAAAGCGAAGCTTTTCTTGTTGTCAGCGAAGAATGCTGTTCTTTATGTAGCGACCATTTGCAAGCACAGAGCACAGGAAGGAAGTTGAACACATATTTACTGGGAAGCACGTCGCTCAGCAAAAACACATGGCGCTTGAACATATGAATCCCACACGTGACGACGAAGGGATTGCGGCCAACTCATGATGACTATGAAATGACGACGGTGGCATGACGAAGGGATGACGATACTTGAAACTGCAGGGTCAGTATGACAGCGATAGGACGACCACGATCGTATGACGTCGACTGTATGACGACTGAATGTTCCCCGTGGAACACATATAAGCGTTGTACAATATGGTGTTGTTTTCCTGCTGCACCAAATTTTTAAAAACTACCTATGGCAGATAGTACAATTTTAAACCTTTTAGCTAAATGACTGGATGAATCGGTCATTACTTATAGGAAAAATCAAAATGCATAGCTGAATAATTAACCTATTTATACTAATTAACTTGGAAAAAATTACTTTATCACACTTATCTCAATCTACGAATTGTAGCTAGTCCGACTGCAAGGCATACGGACTTATAACGAATTCTAAGGATGTCACCGATTTCGAGACATACGCCGTCACACTTGCGGTAAAAATGCACTGTTGCTCCACTTGCGTTAAAAAGAGACGTTGTTTTATGCACTGAAGCACGAAAGTAAATGGAACGCCATTGCATTTCGTTGGGTCGTTTGAAAATAATTTTCAAGAAACTTGTGTAGTTCTGAGGGCTTGTTCCAAGTGGATACGCCTTGTGAACTCACCGGCTACAACTAGTAAATTGAAACATCTGCTGTAAAGTACATAATTAAAATGTCATTTAGTGTACAAGAGCACACTTTAGCGAATGAGTACAACCACCTAGATTTGTAGCAGATAAAATTATAGTTGGTAGCTCTTCCTTTCGACGGACCTGTGCAGTGCAGTGACATTGCTTCCGCATCCACTTGCAACTAAGGCACCAGCAAAGTGAGACACGCGCACTTGAGTGTTCCCTTTAACAGTTGGTACCGCACTGTACATTGTACTACACTTTGCCACCTCATGTTCTATAAGGATAACGATGAGAACGGCTGTCGTTAACTGGAGATAGTAAAATAAATAGGTAGGTTATTTTTGGTTATATTTGAGCAAGGTATCCCAATGGTTACGGTCGACGTGCATAAGTTGGACATAATCGCATACGAGTCGTAGTGTAGCTGAGAGTACGACATGTTCCAGGTACGCAAGGAAAATACATTCATAAGAAAAAGCAAGACAGCGCTACAAAACACAAAGCAAAGACGGTCGTGAAGGCATTTCTTTATTACCAGACTGTTCGGATAACTTTCTATCCTCATCGAGAGAAAAAAAAAATTTGACGCACGTAAAAAAAAAATCATCCTGCACTGCACACAGTGTCCGCGTCTTGTTTTCAAGCTCCTCCGTGGCAACCGTCACACGCTGGGGACCGCCCTCTCAAACGCTGGATGCCGGGGACGTTTCGAAAAAATCGGATCTTCTCTGGAGCGCGGGGCAGCGACGACAGTCGGGACGCTCGCCGCTTTTTGGCCCAGCTGCGACGCGGCGACCGCGACACTCGTCGGCTGGGTCCGCTGGAGCTCTTCGGTGCTGGCGCCCCCAGCGGCGGGCGCCTGACTCATGTACTTGACGTCGAACAGCACCTGCTGGATGCGCACTTTCGCCAGGTCTCTCTGGTACTTCGCCATCTCGCGTAGCTCGGAGGTGATCTGCTGGCAGAACAGGGCCTCTCCGTCGTTGAGATCGCTCACGGCCAAGAGTGCAACGTTGTTTGCGCTCGTGCTCGGCCCGGCGTGGTTTCCCGTCTCGACGCTGGTGGAAGTGCTGGTGCACGCACGGGCGACCCTGGGCGGTGACGTGTTGGCTTCGTACAGCTGGCTGCCGGTTGGGAAGTCTACGTGGTTGTTTTGTTGTGGTGGTGTGCGCTGAAAAAAAAAAGAGAAGAGTGCGCGAGTAGCGTTATGTAGACGTAATAGACAGGCCGCATGTTAAGTCGTGACCATCAAGTATAGCTCGTCTCTGAGATAGAATTAATTCAAAATCTGACTGCTCTTTGTATATAAGTGAGATCGCGTGACTATATGGCCGTCGTTCAATTGTACCACAATTTAAACAACTGTTTAGTACAGGTCGGACCATCCCCTCCTGCGTCGTGCGTTCACTTCATAAATGCTGCGCGATATGCGTAGTCTTACATCACGTCGATTAGCTCTCGTACCCCCACATGCGCATATGGATATGTGTGTGCGCTGTTAAGTGTTTGTCACTGTATATATCATAATCATCGCCCAGGACCTGTAGCAGCATGTCCGGCGAACAGCCACGCTAACATCTCTACCATGTCAGTAAAGCTCTATCATCTGCACGTGAATTTCGGCAGGGTGACAACTGCTTGAGCATAAAATGCCTTCTTTGGGAGGGCGAAGGTAATTGGTCCATCCTCATTCGAACGAATCATTGCATTTTGGAGTTACCTTCCCATTACCACCATATGTGTTTTATTTTTGTGTGAGTAATTGACGAAACTGATCAGTATTGTACAACTGGGGGGTGCGGATGTTTGAAATTTCGAATGCGTTTCGAATGATAATCTTTCCTATTCGATTCGTATTGCATTCGAGAATTCTCTTTAGCGAAGTATTTGAATGATAGCCTTTTGTACGAGTGCGCAAGATAACAAAACTTGTCGAAGTCTCGAGGTAAAAAAAAAACCGACTCAATTGACAACTGTTCTTCTATAGGTTGTGGGGATGCGCGACTCTCGCGCGTCCCCTGATGTTTTTCCCGCATAGCGCGTCTCCTGTAGTGCGGCTTCGCCGCGTGGCCTGTGTGATGCCGCGGCGGTCGACGTGGTTGGGGCGCAGTGCGAGAGATGGCGCGAGTGTTGCGCTGCTAACGCCGCCGACAGGCGAGGTTACTTGGGCGCGGAAAGGAAGGCGCTTGCTCTCTTTGGGGTTCGGGAAGCAAGTGGGACGGACGTGCCATGCCGCGCGTGCGCCGGCCCATGCTTCTGCGAGACCGTCTCGCGTGGCCGCCTTGGAATGCGCCACCGTTCGCGTGACTGTACGCGCTAACGACCAGGCGTTGAGATCCAGCATGGGGCGAACATATTCGCTCGCGGTGAGTCGGACTTCTGGATTTGTCGCGCGCCCATCGGCATGTTTTGTGGATAGCAACTCGGCTAGCAGGCATTGATCTATGAAAGGTACAATAAATGCCCTTGTGATTGTTTGCACTACTGTGTTGTCGTTCCTTTGTCCCAAGAGCACGGTAGGAGAACCCCACATCTGGCGCCCAACGTGGGGCTCTTGGGGCATCGGACGATAGTTTTAACAGTTTTGCTTCGTTCGAGACCTTTGTTTGAACCGAAACGTAGGCCTAGCGTGAATTTTGATCGCTAGCGTCGGCGGCGTGCTTTCTTGAGCGAGGCGACGATGGCTGTAGTGTGTTTGAACATGTCTACATGCTAAGCCTTTTCGCAAGTGTTTTTTTAATGGCGTTCGTCGGTACGCGAGCCACGTGGTCTGCATCCTGGGAGAGCGAGACTTAGCGCCCGCGGAGCAGTGGCAAGCCTGAAGCGAGTGAGTATGGAAGCCTCGTAGGTGGTCCGAATTTCTTATGTAAATAGCTTCTTCTATCTCTTTGACTCTGATGAAGTCGCGGCTCTGGGAGCCGGGTGGCCGCGGGCCACGGCTGCCACTACGGGCTGACTGGTATTGCGGCCTGGCACCGGGCGCTCCGACACCGTCTGGGACGGTGGGCGCCGTCAACTCGGATGCTGTGTGCACCGAGCGGAGTAGGACCACCTCACAGAGCGGACGTCTCCTCGCGGCTGCCTGTTTTGCGCCCATTTTGGGTGTTCTTTGTTGGATGCCGGTTGTTGTCAGGGTAGCGACGCTTTAGGCCTAAGGCTTTACGAAGCTGCCTGTCGCACGTGGAGGGACACAACCTGGTGGACTGTGGCGTTGAGGTGTTGCAAGTTGCTTCCCTCATTCTATTTAGCCTCGCACGAATTGAAATTACTCGTTCGACTCAAGGAAGCGAGCTTCGTTCTCATGAACTTTAGCATCTGAGTAGCTGCCCGATCTTTTGCTAGCCGAGTTGAACATCGTACCACGTGGGCGATGCGCATGCAGAATTCCTCTCCCTTGAACTACTTTAGTGTTTGCCGAGTGTGTTGAGTTTACGCAGCGTGATTGGAGTCACCCCTGGCTTGCCGTCACCTGCACATCACCTGCGCTGCTGCCCCGGACTACGATCGAGCCACCCCGGGCGATGGTGATGCTGTGGCCAGTTCGGCGCAGCGACTTCGGCGACCTCCTGCATCCAGCTCACAGCCCTCAGCGGCGGACAAAAGAGCCGGCGGTCACCGACAGCTACGGCGGCTCTTCCCAGCAGGGCGCGTCGGCGCGAGCGACGCTTGCTCGTACCGACTACTGCGTCGTCGCCTCCGGAGTCCTGGCCTGGAATCGTGCCGTCGAGTCTACAAAGCTGCTGCTGTGACCGGCGGACGCCAGCGGTGTACCCAGGGACAATGTCGGCTCGCATGTTATGGACAGCGTGTGGTCATTTGCTCAGCGCGGCCGCTGTTGCATGTGCTATCTTGTTCGCGAAGCACGGTTTGATGTTAGTCCGTGTCACATGTTTCGCCGGAATAAGAAGTGATTTAAGGTTGGGGGGATGTGGGGATGCGCGACTCTCGCGCGTCCCCTGATGTTTTTCCCGCATAGCGCGTCTCCTGTAGTGCGGCTTCGCCGTGTGGCCTGCGTGATGCCGGGGCGGTCGACGTGGTTGGGGCGCAGTGCGAGAGATGGCGCGAGTGTTGCGCTGCTAACGCCGCCGACAGGCGAGGTTACTTGGGCGCCGAAAGGAAGGCGCTTGCTCTCTTTGGGGTTCGGGAAGCAAGCGGGACGGACGTGCCGTTCCGCGCGTGCACCGACCCATGCTTCTGCGAGACCGTCTCGCGTGGCCGCCTTGGAATGCGCCACCGTTCGCGTGACTGTACGCGCTAACGACCAGGCGTTGAGATCCAGCATGGGGCGAACATATTCGCTCGCGGTGAGTCGGACTTCTATATTTGTCGCGCGCCCATCGGCATGTTTTGTGGATAGCAACTCGGCTAGCAGGCATTGATCTATGAAAGGTACAATAAATGCCCTTGTGATTGTTTGCACTACTGTGTTGTCGTTCCTTTGTCCCAAGAGCACGGGAGGAGAACCCCACATATCCCACAAGGTATCGTGCTTCAAGAACCTGCCATGGGTGTTGCTAACCATGGGTTCCATGGTAACCCATGGTAACCATGTTGCTAACCATGGGTGTTAACTAACCGAAAGTATGGGGCAGCTAACTCTTGCTAAGTTAGCGCAGTGAAAATGGTTCGCTTTTACGCAGCAAATATATAATTTTTTGCGGTATATGGAGAGAAATTTTATTATTTGGCCTGTTTCATCATGTTTGCATCCCTTTGAGGCATTGTGCGGTGCTGTGCACTGTCACACTCCTTCAACAAGGCAACAGACTCGCGCGTCTGGTGACGCACGGCTTCTTTCTTTCGTTAGTGTTGCGCTGCACCCCGTCTAACTGAAAGCAGTTGTTTCTCCCGTGCGAGCAGCTCAATTGGCCCGGAGGAGCAGGAGGAGGAGAAGAAGGAGGAGGAACTTTATTATTGCAGAAACCGTTGCGCGGTTTATTCCTGGGTGGTTCCCTCTGACAGGGCTCCACTGGCGATCGCGGCTCGCCGGGCCTGGTCGAGGGTCGCCAGTTGGCTTCCCAGGTCCAGTTCGGAGAGTCTCGCCTCCCAAGACCACGTAGTGAGTGTGTGTGTTGTGACTCGTGGCGAAATTGCGTCGCCCGGACGGTCGGTACATTCGTGTGTTATGTGCGCGAGTGTCGCTGTGCGGTTGCTACACCAGGGACATGTCCGGAACGTATAACTGTCTGGGGAGATTGCGTGTAGACGAGACAAGTGACCCGGTGTGCACTCGCCATCTGCGTTACATCCATGTATCAAATAATGCAAATGAGCGGCATTTTTTTATCAGCCGTAACAGAGATTTTGCACACTTTATTCAGCACATTGTTTAGATGTGACAGAAGTGCTATATTCAATTCGAGATTCGACGGTCATTTTTTTTTCTTTCTCAAATATTTCCTCTTCCATTTCATTCGTGAATTTCACTATTCGGACACTCCTAATAATAAGTAGTTATCTAACCATCGGGGTGTACGGTCTGTACAAAGAACAACGCTGAAATTATAGCGCTTTGTTTCAGTCGTTGAACGCCTGTGGGTCAATCTACGTCAACTGTACCAACCTTGGCGCTCGACCATTTGCGATTTCTTCCTAAAAAAAAATTCAGGCGCTTCCATATAACACGAGAAGTCGTTCCATGAAATCTATTTCCTGACAAAAAGAAAGCTGTTTTCACGAGCTCAAGCAACACCGGCAAACTTGCCATACGGCATGCAAGTATGCATCATAAAAAGCGTTGCCAAATACTGCGTTTCATTACTAAAAAAATTACGACTTATCTTTTTGAAGAGACTGAAGATAGGCCTTACACCTCAAATTTAAATAACTGATTATCAGCCATTTCTTCTATTTTTACAAACCGTTAAAATAGGAAAATTGGTCCACATTCGCTATTTCTTTCGAAAATATTGCTTGTACAAAAACAAATTTTAAACGAGCTAAGTGCCCAGAAACTGTATTTAACCGGAGAAATGTTTTCAGGCTGATATATTGCTGTGTTGATTGTCTTAGATTGCTAGATTATCTTAACTCATAACATTCGTTATCTTAACGACATCAGTATTTCTGTTAATTATTGCAACTTCCGCCACCCTAACATTTTAGTGCAGGTAGTCATATATAGCAACAAACAAAGGTGTCGATGCACTTCTCGGTGCAGGCAGGTCTACAACAAACAGTGATATAGGGTTCTGTTTCTGCTTGACTGACGCTACTTGTAGCGTTGACTAAAGCAAGTTAGAAACAGTGCAGGTTCCCTGTAACACCCCTTTCCTGGGTATCTTACTTAACTTGAGCCAAATATTAAAAATTTGCAAATGCTAAGTAGCTGGACAGAACCAAGGTAATGTTGTTTGCCGTCGCTTGGAGGTAGTCACATTATATCTCTTGCGTTCCGCCGAATGAGATAATTAGTCTTTAATTATTTCTCAACATGTCAATTATTATAATTCGATGAAAAATGTCAATGAGAAAATTGTATAGTGTCATGAAAAAGTCCCAGTACAGCTTCCTGTTGCTCTATGCGTGCTACATAAAAGAGTTTTTTCGGGCATGAAAAAAGCCCGCGAATACACGCAAAGTGCTTCGAGCGGCTAGTCAAGCGGTAATTTTGAGTCTTCTGTTTGGTCAAGAAATGGCCAAAGGAAATAGACAAATAGTAGTCGAAGAAGGAATGCCGCCGTGTAGTCAACCTGTCAACAAGGGACTTCGTCGATACCGTCCTTGTTCGTTGTTGACATTCCTTGTTCGACCGCTATCGTTCACTGCTAAATATTGGCGTACTTACTTCAGGAACTGTCAACTGGCGTAGTCTCTTGGTCGGCAGAGGACACAGTGATGCCGTTCGGAAGCCGTTCAGAAACGAAGGAACGGGTTCCTTCGTCACTGAAGGCACCGTGGCTTCGGACCCGAGAGTGAAGCGATTTAGCGGTGATCCATTGCTGACTGGATGATGAAGTCGTGCGGGTCGCCTCCTCGGGCTACCCAGGCCCTCCTCATCTGACATGGAGTCGGGCGTCGAAGGCAGGATCATGTCGTTCTCGCTGATGTAGCTCGGTAACGCCGGGCACACGTCGGGAGCCTCCTGCTTCACCTCCTGCGTGTAAGCATGGAGCCACGTACGTTGACGTTATGGCAGAAACTCCGTCAGTGGTGCACCCAGGCGACGGGAGGCGGACCAGGCACGAACCGATTCGGCTGGTCCGCAGTCCGGTTTGCGTCCGGTTCGGTCCGGTGCACGCGTCCACCTATGTCCACCTAGTGGACATGTGCATTTCGGCTGCTGCTGAAGCGCCGATTGGCAGGGTTGAAGTACCAGCGACAAGGAGACAAGCGCCCACGGCAGGTTTCCTTCTCTATGGTTCAGCTCCAGCCAATCGATGCGGCCGAAATGGACTGTCCACTATAGGTAGACGTATACAAAATACCCCCTTCTCCCCCCCCCCACCCCCTGACATACCGCGCAGCAGAACAACAGCGATAGAGAAGCTGCGAGCGCAAAGCGAGTTCAATTCACTGACAAACTCGCGAAAGTAGGAGAATACCGTGGAGCATTTATTACAGGGCACGTGCCTACGTCGTCTTCCTCGGCACAGGGGCGCCAGCGCATTTGCGAATGACGGCGGTGGCCGTTGGCCTGCTGGGAGAGAATCTGACTTCTTGTCGGAACAAGAGTCCGAAGTCACTCCAAAAATACGAAATCCGCTTCCAGAAAAACAAAATAAAAAATAAGGGCTTTGGGTTTCTCGCGATTCATTTCCGTTACTCTGAGGGAATCATCGCTGAAGGCCGCGATGTGGATACCACATCGTGCGTTTCATGCCTAACATTCTTATAATCCCCGTTTCGACGCCTTCGTGCGTATGCGCACTTAATGACTCTTTTAGACGTTTTGTAGTGCGAACTGCTACGTGTGATGGACATCGTATGCAGGCGTATGCTGCCTGAAGTCACGTCAATATAAGCAACTGGTCACATCGGCGTCGACGGTGCAGTGCCATGCTTGACCCCACACTTTAGTGAGCGCTAGAGCTGCCCTGCAGGGTAGGTAGGTGCTCGGCGCGAATGTATCGTAATAGCGTTCTATAATATCAAGTAGCAATGGCTGATAGCATATGATTGGAAAGCTCCTGGATTCCCATTGGTTTAGCTTATTTTCGGCCACGAAACAGTTTCTGAGCAAAAATGGTTCCGGCCCCATGCCTAAAAGAATCGAATAGAAAAATCTATCGGTCACAGAGTTCTAAACAAGCACGACTACCACATAAAATGCGTGAAGTGCACCGCCATCTTGGCTGAAGCGCTTAGAAGATGCTCGTTCTGCAACCTCTGCTTAGTAGACGACGAAGTGCGCACTTAAACGCATTACACGTACTGGTGAGAACGGTGCTATAGAAATTTAGAAGATTATCGCACCGTGCAAGTGAGGAAATTCATTTTAATAAGACTAAAGAAAATAAAATGTACGCGACGCCGTACCATGATTATGCGTACGCTGATGAGTATGGATGTAAAAACGTTTCCTCCTTCGCTGAGCTTAGCCTGTGTATACATGCACCTTGTGCGGCCAGCCATGGGTCAGCCGCTGTCGCATTCAATCCGTGCTGGTTTCTCGCATCATACAGTCGATTTGCAAGGCATTGACATGTTGCAGCGTAATGACTTTTACAGCGAAGCTGGAAACCTCTACCGTCCAAGGAAAGCTTTGTGTCGTTGTGGTAAGCAAAAAGCTCCCCATACGTGGGCCGATCCCAGAGATAGTGCAATGCCGGGCCGACCCGTGGCGGGGGTGCAGTTTGCCATTAAGGGGCCCACGTGCAGAGCTTCGCTGGTCATCCTTCTTCACAGCGTGGAAGGGCACTGAGATTTTTGGCATATAAATTCATGCTATGTATTTTATGCGAAAGCATTATATGCTCAGTTACGCGAAAATCCAGTGTTGTAGTCGGCGGGGCGACCGTATGATGATACCAAAAATGCCCGGCGGCAAAGAGTAAAAACAAGTAAGAAATACTTGGCTTGACGTCGAATTTCTCACGGGGGTTCCTCTAAGCAAATTAAATTAATGGCTTTGGAAAGAACATTAGGTAAATGCCAGTCAGAGTGGGTATCGAATCCGGTGCTCCAGGGTGTCAGACGAGCAAGCCTCTCAGACGCAACCGTGGCTACACGGTTCTGATTAACTAAATGTATGCTGTTAAGAATGGCGAGCTACGAGGCAAAATTGCCACCCAATTACGACAAGGGGGGCAAGACGCGCATTCCGCACTCTCCGTCGCTACAGCTAGGAGGCGTTCGAAGAAGCGGCCTTTGCGCTGTTAAGAATGGAGAGCTGCAAAGCAAGATTGCCACCCAGCTACGACAGGGCGACACGACGCGCATCTCCCCCTCACCGTCGCTGCAGCTAGGAGGCGTTCGAAGAAGCGGCCTTTGTGCTGAAAACCGCCGCCTTCCACCAGCCCCATCGACATTGTGACGGGACGAGTTTGGTGTGTGAACAATGGTTTCGGAGCTCCCCAACGTGGACCTGATATGACACGCATGGACAAGCTGCCGTGGGGAAGCCGTATTTTGATGCTTCTCATGCTCGTCCAGACGCAAGACAAAGAGCTACCCTCGATGGGCGCCGATACTTCCCGGAACGGCACCCCTCCAACGCCGGCGTCGGGCATCAGAACGCGGTTGCCTTTGTGTACGTAAACTGATCTGTGGAGCAGCGGCGAGTTGGTGATGAGTAAACGAACAGTCGCCGCCTCGTATGGCCGGCGGACCGAGTGTATAAAAACTGTTGTTGTGCGAATGCTGGTGACACTTCTCGTGAGCAGTCATGTTAGACTGAGTCACTTCTCTCATGCAGTCATGTTGGACTGATACTCTTTTTCTCAAGCACTCATGTTAGACTGATTTAATTTCTGTAAATAAACCCATTTTCCTCGTTCTCGATGAGAAGCAGTTCTTCACTTCATCAACGATCTCAGCGTAAATAAGTTGGACGACGGCATGGGCCAGCTACCTTCGAATTCATGCCGTATTCCGATCTTGGCAAAGGACCACGAGCGATGGGATTGAGCCCCCAATCCTGACAATGCCTAGTTCGTGCGTAATTGCGCACGTTACATCGCAGCCATCTGGCTACACGAAAATTTATATTTATTTGTCTCGAGGTGCAATGCGCATGTCATTTATCTGAAAACTTCAATATAGACTCGCCACTAGAACAACTTAAAAACGTGCTTTGTGTTCCGGTGCAGTAGAGTGATAAGGCCCGTGACGGAACGTTTTTGGGGGGCGCACTCTCGAAGCGAGAATGCGGCCAGAAGTAACTTCCGTTCACTGGCCTTGCCAGTCAACTGGCAAGGCCGTTGGCAAGGCAAGGCCGTCGGCAAGGCGCGTTCTTAAGTTGTTTCACTGAGTGGAAAGTCTGTTTTTAATTTTGAGATAAAAGACATACGCATTACTTCTCAAGACTAACACACAAAATTTTTTCGTATAACTTACGGCAATCTTGACTTGTAAAATTGCCATTATGTACACAGGAAAAGTGTCCAAAATCTGCGGGCTTAAATTTTAACGCACTCCTGCTACCACATACCGCCGCAAATGCCTTGCTTGCTCGCTACATTTAACGGGCTATGTCACTAAGCACAACCGAAAGGTTCTATAGTGCTTTCGCATTCACACACCTTAGCGCTATTAAGCGTCCCCGCCGTATTTTAGAATGAACGCTCTACTACGCGAGGTCTCGTAAGGTCATTCATCACGTCGCGATGACCTTGAGCCGCCGCAACACGAGTGACAGGTGTGACGTCACTCAACGTGATACGCTGCGGAGAGGCGTCCCAGCTGCGCTCGCTCCGAGCCTCGCCGCGGAAGTACCAGGCGACAGGTAATAGAGAGTTTTAGAATAGGGCCTCAAATAAATAGCGTCGAAGCTACTGCGCCTGCGCGAGACGCAAACTGCGTTTGGGTTTTGCGTTGAGCACGCTATTTCACTGATTTAGAGAAAGCCCCAAAAGTTGCCCCAAAAGATTTGCGTAAACAAACATGGCTGCATTCATCGAAGCGACGGCCCTGACCCAGCGCCAAACTGGGTTCGATTCGTGGTAAGGCGTGAAGTTCGCAAGCTAGGAGAAGTGTCTGCGGTTATCGCTTTCTCTCAACTACCGTGTGTTATGAATATTGATTCATTAGACGCCACTGATTCCGAATTCGATAGTGGATTTTATGGCTCGTATGCCTAACAAGGTTTAACTTGACTGGTGAAGGCACGTTAAGTTGGTTACCCAAAACTAAGCGCAACTAATTGTTTGCTGCTTACAGAATAACTTCCAAATTGTAATTAAACGCGAATTCACGAAAGTCAAACTTATTGTTCTTATCATAAAATGGTATATTTTATTTATTATTTCGAATAGCTTTTCTTTGACGCCGTGGTGGCGCTGACAGCGTAAGACGCTATCCGCAAACGCAAAGTCCTATTCTAAATTTATTCACTCCTGCGTGGCCCAGCGCTAACACCCGCACAGCTACTCTAAAACTCTCTATTGGCTGCTTCGCCGGCGCTTGGTCGCTCGGTGGGCTCAGTCTCGCCATGGATGGCGCGCCGGCTGGGCCGTCTGTGCGTGCGCTTCAGCGCAAGCGACATGCTGAAACCAATCATCAAGTAGATATGGCTAGACGGAAAGGTGCGAAATTTCAAGCAAAGTTGCCTGCTGAAACAACGGGGCAAAGTGAGACCAGTTTAGCAGATTATACAGAAGCTTACCAAGCGCGAAAGCGTGCCAATATTTAAGCTACTGCAACCGCCACCGTCGTTCAGAAGCACGAACAACAACAAGGAGAAGGAGACGAAGCCGCGGATACAAGCAACGGCAGCCACAACGAACGTTTGAAGAACCACACCCTTCGGCTGGCGGCAAGCTCGACTGCGACGGCCACGTTTCATCGCGTCTTCACGGGCAAAAGGTTCGGCAGCACGTGTAACATGTGTGAAAGTCTGTGGCCTAACTTTAATGAAACACCGTGGGCATCGTCTTTGCAAAATCGAACCACACAGACCTTTCGCTCGTTGTAACTAGGTTTGCAAGAAAGTAAACCTCAGTCATTTTTTTTTCTTTTTTTACTGTATCTTCCTACTGTACCTGAATTCATTGCTGTTACGTCTGCCAAAGGAACCAAACGTAAGTAATTATTTTTTGTACACCATACTCCAAATAAGCTTGTACGAAGGACCGTTTATATGTGTTCAACGGATTTTTTACGGTGTTTGGCAAAGAGAAATACTGAGTTTTCGTTCACTTAAAACAAACGTCAGTTTATTAAAACCAGTCAGTTTGTCCTCGTCAGCCATATGTGATAATTAAGCAGGCTGAGTGAGTGAGTGAAACTTTATTGGAAATGTCCGGCGGTTCGGGTGTGGTGGGGCCATAAGCACCCCAGCCTAGCTGACAGCCTCGAGCCCTTGGATACGAGCGGCTTCCTCGGCGGGCCAGACGGCCCACAGTTGATCAGCGAAAAAATAATAAAAGCGAGCAATGCATTATTTTTATTAGTTAGTCGCCTCTCGTTCGCAGGGCTACAACTTGTAGATGGGGAGAGAGATATTGATAACGCATGGCATGTAACTTGGTACGGTATCGTGCACACGCGTGGGGGCTGCCTCAGAGAAGTCACTGCTCCAACGGTTTGCCAGCTTTGTACACTCCGCACCAAATGTCGTTTTTATTCGATGCTTTTATATTACGATAGCAATTAAATGGGCAGGTTCCGTATGAGTGAAAGCTTGTGAGGGTGAGACGGCGAACGCGCTTCAATCTCGCGTGCGCGAGCGAGGAACGCGGCCCGGATGCGTATTCTATCATCGTTAATTTAGTTAGCAAGCGAATTTTCACATGTTCGTATGGCCGATAGAACCACGATCCTTACTTCGTGCAGCTATCTGCTAATTTGGTATCGCAATCGGTGCTTCGCCTTTTGGGCGGAACCGCGAATTTGTTTTCTTTCTTTTTTTTTAAAGCTACCATGCGCGTTACGGATCTTCTACATGTACCGAATCTGCCATCTGTGCGCGCTCACAACGTCTTTTTATTATTATTGTTATTATGCGTGTCTTGCAGAGCGGACCGTAAGCGACGATCACATTTATCGCGCTCGGGGCGCTGCAGAGAAACGCGTTGATTTCGCGTTCCTCACAAGCGCGCCACCCAAAGCCACGAGTCCTCCCAAAGCGACTGACAAGCCAAGTGGACGCTCCGCTCAATGGGATCTGCAGATGAGCGCCGCCAGCGTTCTGCAGGCGCGCACTAGCGCTCACACTGAGCGGCTGTTTGCATAGTTTCCATATTGTTAGGGTACACCTGGCTGAGAGCAGAGGACTGTGAAGGCTGTGCTAAACCTTTATTTGGACACTGGATGCGCGTTGGCAACTTTTGTTGCCGTTTCCTGGTATATAGTGGTCCAAGCGGCAACATCGAGAAGGTGACGAACTTCATTTTCTACGGTAAGTCACAATTCTGTCTCTCGGGACAAAGGCGCATGGAGTCCAGAGAAAGTTATCTATCGGTCTTGCCTTATTTCGTGGTTTCCTTAAGAATTTATGGGGGATGCTGGATGCAGTGTGTCAACTCTAGTTACAGATCAAGGTGGCAAAATAAGGCGCAGTAAGCCTCAGACCATCTTCATACGTGAGGGTTTCCCTAGTGGCGTAGTGTGCACCCAGGTGAAAACGAACCTTACGCCGAGCACGCAGCGCCGAAAGATCGCTGTTAGGTGCAACTCTTGATGGCGTGGCCTCAAAAGCGCGAACATTTTCTCTTATCACAAGTGAATTTGGGATTTTCGTTTTCGCTTAGCCATTTGTAGAATTGCCCGTCGCGTGCGTGTTCTGCCTTCTTTAAAGCGAAAGTTTATAAGGCTAGGCGAAATAAAAATCCGTCTGTCCGCGCCTGTGTACCGAAACCTATCCTCACCAGCAAGAGCTCGAGACGCGTCGTCTTCTTCCACAGCTAGCGCTCGTTGCGATGCCGCCCGTACGCACTCGGGCCGCTTCTCCCGTATTCGTCGTCGTCGTCGTCGTCTTCCACAGCTGGTTCTACGCTCATCATTCCAGCGTAGAATTTCACTTCTGTCATCGTAACAGAGAGGCAGCGCTTACGGGGCTGTGAGCCATTGCTTAAGGGAGTATAAGCCATACATTGTCTTACGTGACGGAGAGATGTAATTTTGAAGACTCGCAAGCTTCAACGGCTGGCGGACGCTGCTAACCACGCCGCCGAGCGAACTCGAGACATCGAACGCTACTGACAACGGAGGACTGCGGGCATACCGTCACTGACGTCTTTCTTTCCGTCGCAGCCGAAAGTATGTGTAACCTCACTAAGAAACACAAGGACGTAACCAATAATTGAGAAAGGCTTTAATCAACCATCGGGATTAACTCAGTGATAAAAACCGGGACCACATGTTTAATTAACCATTTGTATGGAGTGCTTGGGTGGTGACTTTTTTTCTTTCTTTTTCTGGGTGTTGGGGGAGGAGGCGTGAAAGCTTTCAGGCTTTTTTTGTGTGTGTTAAACAATAGAGAAGAAAGGTAATCTGACTTGTATTTTTACTTTTGTGAGTCTTCTCGAATGATATAATTTTCGAGGGTCCATAACTGATGCACTGATTTTAATCTGCGACTCTAACCAGAACTGACAAAACCAAGCTGAAAGCCATATCATGATCGTCATCATCATTGCGCAAGCGCGGCGTTCACCATGATAAGGTTGCGGCCAATTTTGGCAAATATGGCCGCTTTTCTTGCTCTTGAACGAGTTGCATATACCCCAGAACTCTCGCGCAGGTGGAAACTGCCAAGTGTCATTTTCACTCACACAACTTTTTTTAGACCAGATTTTTTCCGGAATCATCTCGTTACTTCAACGCGATAGTGTTAAGGGCCCCGTGTCGCAGAAAATCATGCTTTGGTGTCCCGCGTCTGGCGTCGTCCATCTTGTTAACGAAAAATCCCTCCGTACCACGCATGCCCAAGCACGCAGGCTCTCCGGGTAGCGAAGACACGTTACTTAATCGAATTTCTCAAAGTAAAGTGCGTCACAAAAAACTCAGTGCCCTTCCACTCTGTGAAGAAGGATGACCAGCGAAGCTGTGAGTGTAGGCCCCTTAATTCTGCACTGCACCTCAGCCGCGGATAAGGCCGGTATTGCACTATCTTCGGGATCGGCCCACGTAGGGGGAGTGCTTAACCCCTGCTTCACCTCCGCCGCGGGTCGGCGTGGTATTTCACTATCTTCTGGAGCGGCGCACGTATGAGCAGTGCTTAACGCCCGCTTCACTTCCGCCGCGAGTCCACCCTGCATTGAACCATCTTTGAGATCGGCCCACGTATGCGAATATTCGCCGTTCCGACCGAAATGCGAAGCCTCAGTTGCGATAGCAAATTAGTTGATTGCTGTGCGAAAAAAAGGATAGTAAGTTTAACGGGCGTATAAACTACTAAAGAATTGCTTAGTAACTATATTACGAGGGTTGATCCAGACATAAAGTCCCCATCAATTTTAGGAATAGACAACATTGTTTATTCTCATAGGAATTTTAATCATTGGAAAGCTGAAACTTTGGTCTATTTTTCTAAATAGCCGCCATATTTTTCTACGTTTTTTTGTAGACGGTGCTCCAATTTCTGTATCCCAATGTCGTAGGACTCCGTCGCCAACCCGTTGAGAAAGCGTTTCACCGCTTCTTTGACTTCATCATCGCACCGGAAGCGTTGGCCACTCAAGTGTTCCTTTAACTTTGGGAACAAGTAATAATCACTAGGCGCGAGGTCTGGGCTGTACGGTGGGTGGGGCATGATAGTCCACCCAAGGTTTATCAAAAGTTCCTGGGTTTGACGGGAGATGTGAGGTCGGGCGTCGTCGTGAAGCAGCGTTACACCGGCTGCCAGTCGTCCTCGCTGGCGGTTCTGGATAGCTCGCCTGAGTTTTATTAGTGTTGCACAATAACTGTTTGAGTTGATTGTTATCCCACGTTCCATGAAATCGATCAGCAGTATCCCCTTACGATCCCAACAAACACTGGCCAGGACTATGCCAGCAGAAGGAGTTTGTTTGAACTTCTTTGCAACTGGTGACTCTGGGTGACACATTTTTATTTCGTTTCGGGAGTGAAATGAAACACCCACGTTTCATCTCCCGTAACAATGGAGTCCAACAATCCTTCCCTATCTTCTTGACACTTTTGAAGGAACTGGCGAGCACAGTCAAGGCGTTTCTCCTTGTGGTCTGATCACAATAGTCTCGGGACCCATCGAGCACAACATCAAATTTTTCAGTCAAAGCTCTTTCCACTGTACCGTAAGAACTCCAAGGAACCTCAGCAACAATTCATGAACGGTGATCCTCCTGTTTGAAGCGCTTCGTGTTGGTCCATCTTGATAACCGCCTCCGAAACTGATGGTCTTCCACTGCGTTCTTCTTCGTAGACTTCCTTCCAACTGGCACTAAACTCCGTGCACCACTTTCGGACGTGTTGAACGGACATACACTTATCACCATACACCTCTGCCAACTGACAATGAATGTCCACGAGTGGAGTCCCTTTGGCATGCAAAAAGCGAATTACGGAACGAATTTCGCACTTGGCGGGGTCAACAATGACAACCTCCATGTCGGACGGCTGCTGAGCCAAGAATGAGGGGCGCAGTGAAGCCCGGCCGGGTGGAATCGAGAGTAGGGGAACAGTCGCGCGCAGCAGTGTTGGCAGATTTCACCTCGCACCTTCCGGTGTCGCTGGAGCTCTTTGGGAACCTTATTTTTGGATTAACCCTCGCTACAATGATAGAATGTGTAAGCGTGACTAAACGAGGACGTAGAAAGAAAAAGACACACAGAGACAGTACTGTCTTTGTGTGTCAGCTTCTTTCTACATCCTTGTTCAGTCTCGCTTACACATTCTATCATGGATTCAAACCAACTAGCCCGCAAAGTGTTTTAAATAGATTAACCAGCACGGTGTCACGCGCGCACAGTAAACATGAACACACCTCGCTCGATGAGCGCGGAAGCTAGCTGTGAAAATTCTGGAGTGACGAATCGCGGCAGCAGCAAGCGAATTGACCTCCATGCATCCCTCGCTTCAACGCGAACGAAAGTCCAAAGCACAGCGCATATGAAGCTGCCTGCACTACGTGCACTCTGCAAACATCGCAGATCGCTTTGGAGATGAGACCCGCGCGGGTGCCCACTTTGGCCACGTTGCTGATCGCTTTCAAGACACACGAGCACCGGCAACGCATCCCTACAGCGTCCGCCAAAGGCGTCTACTGGCGTCCGCGATTTGCGTGGCCAATGCCGTAGTAGACGCCGCGGTTGTATCCACTCTGTACGGGGTTGTGGGCGAGGAGGACATAGAGACACCCCTGGCAGCCGCCGAAGAACGCCCCTCCTCCCTCGCCTGAGCCCACTTGCCTCGCTTGCCACTGGAGAGGGCACGCATCCGGGCCGCGTTCCTCGCTCACGCACGCGAGATTGAACCGCGTTCGCCCGCTCACCCTCACACGCTTTCGCTCATACGGAACCTCACGGCGACGGCGAGGCCGACAGCAGAAATGCGCCCGGAGTGTCCATATAATTGCTATCGCAATAAAATTGTTGGTCTACGTCCACGGAGACAAGATCCACCAGAACCTAGCCATAAACAGCTTCGCTGTAACATGGTATAAAGTACGACTTACACACAACCTACGGACATGATAGCCTCGGATTGTAATTTGAACATACGAGAAAACACAATATTGTTACGCGGAAACTCAAGCACAATACCATTTTCAAGTGTTTCTACCATTCATTCAGAGGCACGCGCTCCTTTTTCCTTGCAACACAATCCAGATGGCGCTCGCCTCCGCGCATCCGCTGCGCACGCAAGAGGCCACGTTTCTACCAGAAAGCTCGCCTTCGTCCATAGCGTTCACCGCCAGCGTTTCCCGGTAAACATTACGGGTACATACCCTGCAGTTGCCCGCAAGCGTGAGAAGCAGTCAGGTATCTTTGATTGCTATGGCGTTCTACTCTTAAGAGGAAGCTTTAGCTCGGGTGCTCCTATCTATATACATGTAAAAGGAGAATTCGTTTTTGTCGGCAACCACTGCAGCAAATTTGACGATATTTGTTGCATTTAAAAGAAAAACTGAAAATCTAGTGACTGTTTGTTTCGAATTTTTTCATTTTGGTCGTCAATGTTTCAGTAAAAATTGGCAAAATCGAACATTTTCGGAAAACGAAACTATCAAGTTTACAACTCTGTAACTCAGCAACGAAAAAAGATAATACAATTCTGTTAATTGCATCTAATAGTGCATCTAAAGCGGACAAAATTTGTATGTTACACATGAATCTCAAAAACTTTTGTAATGTGAAAATACAGCTTTTGCAGAACCCTTGTAAGTAGCGTAACGAATTCACGTAAGATGTAAGATGGCATATCGAATTGGTCCGCCTTCAATTATCTAATGGATTCCGTGATGTAAGCTTCCTCTTAAAGACAAAGCTTAAGAGGAAGCTTTCGCTCGGGCTCAACTCCGACGCGGCCTATTCAAATACATGTAAAACACAAAAAAATCTTTATCTGAGATAACCCCTGGACCGATTTTTTTCAAATGTGTTGCACTTGAGAGAAAAAGGTAAATTCTAGTGACTGTTGGGAGCGGAATTTCGATTTATGGCCTGAATTTTGTTAAAGGTATTTTTGGAAATTCGCAAGTCTGAAAAATATAGAAGGACGACGTTTACAAATTAATAGCTCTGCATCAAGAACACATATAGCGGTTCTGTAAACAGCATCCATTAGATCATTCAAAGCGGACAAATTCGATATGTCAATTTATATATTACGTTAATTTGTTACGCTGTGTACAAGAGTTCTGCAAAAGCTGTATTTTCATATTACAATTTTTTTTAGATTCACGTGTCACATACCAATATTGTCGCTTTAGATGTACTATTGTATGCAATTCACAGAATTGTGATATCGTTTTTCATTGCTGAGTTACAGAGTTGTAAACTTCATAGTTTCGTTTTCTGAATGCTTTTGATTTTTGCCAAGTTTTAATAAAAAATTGACAATATAAATAAAAAATTCGCAACCAAGACTCACTAGATTTTACGTATTCCTTTTAGGCAACAAACAGAGAAAGTGTAAGAGCGGGGTTGAAGATTAATATGCAGAAAGCAAATATAATATTCAGCAGCCTGGCAAGGAAACAAGAGTTCATATCACCAGTCAGCCTCTAGAGTCTGTAAATGAGTATGTTTATCTAGGTCAATTATTTACAGGTGACTCGGATCATGAGAAGGAAATTCATAGAAAATAAAGGAGTTGGATCGCATACGGCAGAAGTTGTCAGCTCTTGACTGGAAGGTTGTCATTATCATTAAAAAGAAACGTGCACGATCAATGCATTCTACCGGTGTTGAGATATGGGGTAGAAACTTGGAGACTGACAAAGGAGCTCGAAAACAAGTTAAGAGCCGTGCAAAGAGCGATACAACGAAGAATGTTAGGCATAACGTTAAGAGACAAGAAGAGAGCGGTGTGGATCAGAGAGCAAACAGCGATAGCCGATATTCTAATTGGCATTATGAGAAAGAAATGGAGCTGAGCAGGTCATGTAATGCGTAGGCTAGATAACCGGTGGCCCATTAGGGCTACAAACTGGATGCCAAGAGAAGTGCAGTTGAGAACGGCGGAGACTAGGTGGGGTGATCAAATTAAGAAATTCGCAGGCACAAGCTGGAATGGGTTGGTGCGGGACAGGGGTAATTGGAGATCGCAGGAACAGCCCTTCATCTTGCAGTGGACATAAATGATGCTGCTGCTGATGATGATGACGATGATGATGATGATGATGATCTTAGAGAAAACTTGGATAGCTCCAAAACAGACCCCCCAAGAATTAACGGAAGGTGTAAGGACTCCCTTATGCATCTTCGCCCTCTATAATGTACCAGCAGTCGCATCGGCATACGACTCAGAGAAAATTTCTTCATTCCGTCAAATTCTGCGCAGTTTGTTTTAATTTAACTAAATTACAGTCTTTATTTCCGCGAAGGCGCTTTCTCTTATGACCGTGGTCCTGCATATCTTTTGGGACCTTAAAGATGAATTTTTCTGATACACCAGGTACATGGTTAAGAAACATCAGCAGCGATCAAGCGTGCCTTCAACGAAATGGAGCAATAGATTTGCCAGCAGTAAACATTTCCCATATCATTATGAGGTAACTGCACAAGAGAAAGCTCTACCTCGGCATCTGCCATCTCAATAACAAGTAATGGAGGAATGGTTTCGCTCGGCATGCACTGCATCGAATTTGATTAGGTTCTCCGCACTTAAAAAAACAAACCTTATCTCTGCACCTTAAAAAACAATCTATTCATTGTAGGAAGCATTCTTTCTTTATTTAGGTCGTATTTATTACAAAAAGTTGTTCGAAGTCGCAAAATTGAAGAAAACTCAAGTACCGACTCTCTAGTTCAGCAATAAACAGCGATATCAGAGTTCTCCAAATTGCGCTATCAACACGTCTAAAGCGAATAAAATTTATGTACCGCTGTGAAATATATCACTGAATTGTAAGTAGTACTTTTGCAATAATCTGCTCAGCACTGTAGCAATTTCAGGCAATATCTGAACTCGCATATTTAACTTGCCCACCTTAGATGTTCTCACACGAATTTTACAGAATTGCGATAATTGTTTTGGGTGCAGAGTTACGTATATGTAAACTTCGTGATTCAGTTTCCTTATGGCTTTTATTATCTTCACCATTTCTTTAAAAAGCTATGAAGCGCTAAATCACATTTATGCTTCCTACAGTTGCTACAAATCAACTTTCCTTCCCAAATATACCGACTAAAGCCTCCTTTTAAGAGTCTGTTATTTACTATGTACAGAACAGGCAGAGAAAGGAGACAGGAAGGAAATAAGTTTCGTTATAATTTCTGGTATAAACGATGGTCTGGAGGGAGAGCGATGCCTTCTGGGTTTAATATACGCAAGTAACATTGTTCTATTAGCACAAAGTAAGGTAAATATTCAGCTTCTCTCCAATATCTTTGGAGAGGATGGGGAAGTTGTAGGTTGCAAAAGGTGTTTAATGATACTACTTATAATGCGGTCACAGCAGAAGAAATCAAGTACGGAGAGTTGAAGCATACAAAGAACGTTGATCTATAAGAATTGACCTGCAAGTATTAATTATGCTTACAGCATGGATAGTATGAGCGAAGAGAGTACAGACGTCGATGATGGAAAAACAGTATAAAGGATGGGCGTTATGGAAAGGAAATCGGCAAATTAACTATGAACAACAGTAAATAATTGTTTCGTTAAATCCGGCAAAAGCCATTGGAATTCAACTAACCTAACGAAATACGGTTGATGGAAGACTTATGTATAATGTGTAGTGATTTTCCTGAGATTTCCATTGCTTCGGATATATGCGACGTACAATGTATCCGGGGGGATCGGCCCTCTTTGCTATGACCCTCGCTCGCCAGGGAAGGCCATGACCAAGTCTGCGTGGCAACGACTGCATAACGACGACGCAGTGACAATGATGAAATGACTGAAAAGGATGACAATGGCATGAAAATGGCGGCATAATCGTGATTGGGTGACGACAGCATGATTAGGATGGGATAACGAAGAAGGAACGACATCGATGGAACAACGAAGGTGATACGACGATGATGGACTTGACGACAATGGGATGGCGTTTCTGAAAGGATGACTACTGTACGACGACAGCGTGACGACGACGGCATTAAGACAATGGCATGACAAGAGTTTGATGACAAAGCTGAGACGGTGATGCTAGAATAACGAAGATGTAACTACCACGATGGCATCACGACCATGAGCACATACCTCGTCCAAGCGAGCAGAAAAGTTGGGTCACGGGGCTGGAGACATAGATTCTGGAAAGTGCGTGAAGTATCCTATAAATGCTAATCACATTAAATGAAGAAGTATGTCAATTGAAGGTGTAATAGACTACTTGTCGAAGTCAGACCAGGGTTTCTGAGAATGCGCGGCCTTCTCAGAAAAAGCTCATTGATTACTATTCGTGCGTAGCGTTTAGGATATCACAGAAGCTTTTGAGCATGGTTTCTTAATAAGTATGGGAATCATAACCGAGCTAAATCAGGATATAATTCTATCAATAATCTATGATAGAAAATAGTCAGTTGGAATATTTGTGTCAACGGACGATGAAAACAACACTAACTTACGAGGCAAAAATATAGCATAAGATTGAACGGTTTGTTCACATAGACCATATATTTTCAAGATGTACTAACATGACATTTTCGGCTTTTCATTCTTCGTGTTAGGTTAACGTCCTGGACGCTGAAGCCCCGTGAAGAATACTGGCAAGCCTCAGAGTTTCCCAGATAAGCGTAGTTTTTCTAGGAATATTGGTTCCCTATGCAACGAGATGTGTTGTGATGTCATGACAAAGATGGTGTTCCCGTGAGAGCGAGACATCACAACATTTCGAAACTTGATCCAGCAGCACTCACAGCAGCGGAACCCAGAACCAGCATCATCAACTCCGTAAAAACCTTCCTTTGCTGCCCTACATTCGAAATTTGAGACAATGGCGACCGCCCGAAAACCTACAGCAATGGTGTAGGCATCGCCCAAAGAGCAACAATATCACCGGTTCGGTTCAATCTAGCGATGCATGGCTTCACTGTGCAGCTGTGGAATGTACCTGGAGTCCAATGCGCACTGTAAGAAGACGATATCACGGCCTGGACGGAGCCCAGCGACAGCCTGCACACGACAGGAGTCCAGTGCCAGGCAATCCAGTAGACTTTCAATATTTTAGCATACTCGCCACTACTGGCATGGCGCCGTCGACAGACAATACGATGCATTTTCACAGGAGGAACGTTACGGTAATGCTAAAACGTGCGCGTATTCCTTGCTGGTACTGAGATCAAACGAGTGTCCGACAGAGTCGTGCGAATTCTATGCGTCCCATTTCAAGAACGGGTCAGCGCAACTGTATCGCTGCAGCGCAACCACAGTAGCATCAGTTGCTCCATCTGATCAAGTGCATTGCTCACCACCGTGGAGGAGCAGGATTACGCACTGCTGGAGCCCCGGCACAAGCTGGACTCGCCTCCAAAGCTTGGTACAAAGCCACATGCTTCAAGCTCATGTAACTTCAACTTGAAAGCTGGACCGCCTCATCTGCGAGGCTCTCCGAACGACGACTAGATTACCTAAACACACTCGTATAAACGATCTCTACGAAGACTCCAGAATCACTGAAATGCAGGATATCATTCAGACTAGAGCAGAGGGCCACAGCATCGTCAAAATTTCTCCAGGGCCGGGCGAGCTCTCCTCGCTCTCCGCGGGCTGTACATGGTGGCCTTGCCAAGCAGTGAAGTTCCTCTTCTACTCGGATACCAGCATGGCAAGACGTGTAGTAGCTCTGTCACAAGCCATTAACTAGACGATAGCAATGTAAGGACCACAGAAAAGAACGAACGGATCGAGCCACGCAGGTTGACCGTAAACCTGTGGTGGCATTTACTTACGCGTTCTGAGACCCTGCGTTCCACACATCTACGCTTGCCTTCGTAGCTCCATTTGGTACCGACATGCAGGTATGGCGTCGACCACCTCATATGACGATGCGTCATATATAGGCGTCAAAAGCGTTGCTATACCTTGCAGAGTATCAGCCACAAGATCTACGGCAATAGTGTAGAGTCTACGCGGAGTTGGCGGAGGCGGTGCAAGCTTTGACTAGGTCGCCAATAGAGCACTCATAGCCGCATTACATAAAGCTTCTGGATACAAACTTGCAAAACCGGAACAATATCGAGGAACGGGTGGACTAGGTCACACCTGGGAACGTGGGTGACCCTGGAAACAGTGCTGCCCACCGTGCAGTGAGTGCGCTTCATAAACTCCGCTCGCTAGACAAAGACCTCCTGATTCCTAACACTCCTCACCTGCTGGACCACATGCAAGCTGGCCTCCTCAGTTAATAATGATATTGATGTACCCTTCGCTTTCTTCTCCTCACTTCTCCGGGCCATTTTGTACGTATAATGAGGTATCCATCCACTCGGCCCAGCTCGCCAAGTCGTTTGCTATACTGCAACACAAAATACCAGATAACCCTTTGGGCAGTTGCCTATGTAGCTGCATAGTAGACGGCCGATGCAGCCAGGGCGAGTGATGGAACTTCATGATGCCCTGCTCCGAAGTGACCACCTTCTGTGTCATGATGTTACTACACATGCAAGTAAGGTCTTAGCTTACTTCCACGCATTTGGCATATCTGGAATCTGGGTATCTTGTAGCTACTTCAAGAAAAAGAACACCTTTTCACGTCTCCTAAACATAGTAGCCTGTCACAAGAAGTAACAAAACATAAGTGTCAACAAGACAAGAAGCTCAAATCAGTGGGGGAGTTAGTAAAATTAACAGTGAAGGTATAATTACCGAAAATATAGTCAAAAATAAGTTACACTATACCCCTGTAAAGGGTGCACCGCCGCATATCTACGCATGTTGAGGTGAAGCCACCGTACGGAACACATTTTAAGAAATTGAGCGAGTTCGCTTGGACTAGGTAGCGCTCGTGGTAGGCAATGGTGTCAGGAAGGCAGCTTCAGCAGGGCCCACGAGAAGGGAAAATTAGTCGCAGAGTAAGCAATATGCAATAGGCGCCGAATTATAGTCAATATGATAAAAAATTAACCACATTGCACTTTGACCCTGTAAAGGGTGCACCGCCGCAAATGTAAACGTACTGTGGCAAAGCCACCGTATAACACATTTTGTGGAAGTAGAGCGAGTTCGCATGTACAAGGCAGAGTTGATGCGTCGCCATTGATGTCCGCTTAACAGAAAACGACTTCCATGGGCGCTTCCAGTAATGGAAGAAGGGGTGGACTTAGTTGTATTGTGTCTAATTTGGAGCATTTTGAAGATCAGCACGTTTCTATATCAGAATATTTGTGAAATAAATTTTCCTTAACGCAGACTGCGCGAAGTTTTGGGACAGACCTCGTATGTACCAAGCAGGTGGCCACATATTTGTCTTTGTGAGAACTCCACTCACTTAAAGACTGCAGTCTTTGTGAGAACTTCAGTCGCTTGAAGACTACAGCGCGCAAGAGGGCACGCAATATAAAGGTTGTGACCTGCAGATGTGCTGCGCAGTTAGACCCTTCTGATTCATGCAGCGCTCGCGAAACGACAGAAACGGAAGTGCGCAATACACATGCTGAATCTCCAACTAAGATTTATAGAACGCTAACATAGGAAGCATAAGAAAAAAACAGACATGTCGCAACACCTTGAAACTCTTAGGTACGTGCATACTAACCATTCAATTTCTGCACGTGCTGGTAATATTCATCGTCATTCATGGCAATGGAATGGGGAGATGCTAACGCAACCATCTCTTTTTCTTCTGGCATGGAAAGCCTCAATCATTTCGCGCGTGGACACGTGTCAAAATATGTGAAATGTAATGTAAGCATTGTTAATCAAATTCATCTACCGTACGGTGAAGCACATATAGGAAAGAGAAAAGATCCGCAAATGTTGAAGATGACCAGCGTTCACTGTCCAGAGCAAACGCTTATTCCCTTGGCGCTCATTGCAATGACTGTGGCTGCTGGCCATTTCTTGAAGAAATAATGGTATTTCGCGCCACCGACAGCAGCTTGCACGCGAACTGACTGAGACCCTCTATATCAGAATTAAAGGGGATGGCTGCGTTAGCCAGCCGTCCATTGCCAAGAATGACAATGGATATACGTATGTATAATTTGTTTGCATGCGCAGAAATTGAACGGTGACTACACATATCTGTAAGAGTTTAACAGTGTTGCGACATATCTGTTTCTTATGTTTCCTTTGCCTAGATACGAACTGTGGCGAACACAAAGACAGAAGATTTGGATTTTTGGTGCTCTGACCGCTAGCCTAACGCAACAGTTTTATGAACACTCACTGGTATGTTAGATTATTCGCACCGCATAGCCCACCCATCATGCATAAATACTTTGCGTATTCCAGGAATATGTAACAAGGCAATCGTATATATAAACCAGCCTGAGAAAATACGAGCATGCTGGTGAGAAAGTTTTTCACGATAATTGGAGAGGCCAAGTACAAAACGTGGCATGCTATCGCAGGTTTAATGGATATCAGGCGATCAAAGGAGAAGAGAAAAGAAAAATAAACATACATACCCGTATTCGCATGCAAATTCGGAAATGGGTGCAGTGGCTATTGCGGACAACGAATGGAACAAAATAGAAGGAGGAGCTTTACGATACCATCAACAAAATGTTATCCATTACTTCCCCTCTAGTCGCAGCAGCGCACACCCTGTTTGACACCGGGAAAAATACAGCAACTAATAGCTTAGAAATGTAGGTAAAGAAATTTTCATAGAGAACCGCAATATATTTTTGTGAACTATTCTGTGTTAGCATTCTTCCAATAAATTTTAGTTACATGTGAGTCCGTGTACTGGGCACTTCCCTTTCTGTAGTTTCGTGTTTTGTGAACATTGCACAAATCACAAGATGAATACATAGCAACTTGCTCAGTTTTCAATCCTAATGTGCAGTTACACTCTTGTTCGTCCTCGCCCACTAGTGCGCCGTAGTTCCCAATACATGCATGGCTAGCTAGCCAGGTAATCTCATACGTGACCCCGAGCTCCTACTTTAGACTCCACACCGATACTTGTATTCTCGGTACATCGCACAGCTGATCAGATATCTGCAAGTAGCGCGCCACTCACATGATATGACATGGCAGGGGCGCCGGCCGGCTGTGAGCTTGTGTCCACGTTGACGGTGCCACGAAGAAACTCCCAGCACTTGTAGTGCTCCCATCGGGAAGTGTAGGCGCACGCCGACGCGCGCGAGCCCTCTTCCTTCTTCATCTCCTTCACGAAGTAGTCGCGCAGTGTCTTGATCTTGTCCTTCACGTTCACCACTGCCACAAACGGAAAGAGTAGGCTTAGACCATTCACGGTTAGTCGCCCCTAACAACTTTCACGAATACCGTGGCAGCACCCTAGTTATAAATAAAGAAAAATGGCAAAGCCCATCCCACGATGAACGTCGACGTTAAAGTTATTATAGCATTGAAGTAATGCGGCGACCGCCCGAATCGCCGCCACCGAAGCGCGTCATGTATGAGGCGTATATATAGCCGGACGTAGGCTTCTTCCTTTTAGGGCTCCCGCTGCTGCTGACATCTTTGGCGAGTTTGGACAATATGCACATAATACGGCTGAGCAGGTGATTGTGATGTCTGAAGCTGATCGCGTTAACGTCCGCAAACACGCTCCTCTTTGACTCCCCACTACTGCTAGCGAACGTAAGCAACTGGAACCCAAGTTGGCGTCACAGAGGTTTATTGAAGAGTGGCACATGCCCAACGGCACATACTCAGTCACCAAATTTGGTCCTGCCGTTGGTATTGATCTCGGTTCCCTCAACACAGCAGCCCCCGATGCCATGCCCATTAAACCATGGGTTACTCAGTCACCAAGTTTGGTGGAAGAACCGCTAGATGCGGAAAAACGCACTGACAATCAGAGAGAGACAGCGCAAACTGGGTAAAGCTCCAAAACTACCAATAGCATTAAAATAGATCTTAATATATCCGCGTTCATTCGTGTTATACATTCATTATAAACATTCGTGATTTCATTTCGCGATATATTGAGGCAAATAATTTGAGAACGAAGTCACCGCATTGACTGGCAGTGGGCCAGTGCCGTCAGCGCCTTCGCAGAGAGAGAGGGGCACTATGGGAACGCTGGCATGAAAGCGGTAACGGAGCCAGCTCTTGAAGAAGACGACGACGACGACGAACGCGCGAGCCACAAGTGACACGAGCGGGCATTCGCGCGGTTACGCCGAGGGAACCCTCTGCACGGAACCCTCTCATACACGACATTTCTTCAATCAACCTCTCGCCAACTTGGAAACCTAAGTACGTGCCACTGAGTGTACGGCGAGCGAGGGAGCGATTCTCAGCGTTCGCAGGCACTGGCGCGTCCCACTTTTCGTCTCTCGGAGACCACGCGCGGAATTCTCGGCAGCACTTGTGGGTATGGTTTATGTGAGCTCGCCTCGCAGGCGATACCTGGAACATTCTACACGCTTCCAACATCGACAATGTTTGTGTGGTCGTAGCATAGTGAGCTGAATGGGAGACTGAATGGGAGCGTGTCCAAAAAGAAACGCGAGAGAGGAGCCCCGTTGCCGCACGACGCGTTTGTCAGCGTTGGCACGCACCGGCGCGCCATGCCTTTAGGAGGCTACGCGCAGGCTTCGCGAAAGCGGCACTAGATGGCGCTGAGTGTTCCTATGGAGGCGCAAAAGAGGAACCCCGCTGCAGTACGCGCCTCATGCATGACTCGTTTTGACGCTGACAATACGTTGTGTCGCTATAGTGATTCCGTGCTAAACGCATTACCGTCGACAGTCATCGTGAGACAGGTTCCGCCGATCTTTGATTAATTACTCACTATACAATCGGAGTAAGGAATTTTTCGGCTACCCTTGCTGACTGCCCCTGTTGAAAGGCTAGTCATAGGGTGCATTTGTTTTGTCACTGTTAATATTTATTAGACTGAAATCTCGGCATTTGGTCTTCCTCTGGCGGTTCTCATTTCAAAGAGCGATGCCCTTAGTAGCACTCACTTGAATGCACCGCTTCTTGTGCTGCCTGCTGCAACACTTCTGTAGTAAAGGTGAAACGCCTCCAGTGAACACGAGTGAAAGTTGCTTCCACCAGCCGTTGACTAACCACCACATTTAGAGTTGCGCCATAAGTTGATGCACATGCTTGGCTTCGTCAAGGTGAAGCCTGACGTGAACGAACCCAAGAAGTGGCAATGGGTATCGTTGGCTCATTCAGGTCAGGTGTCATTTAGATAAAGTCAAGCATGGACATCAAGTTAGCATGTATTTCGGAATACGGTGGTAAGTGCCATCTAAACGACGCTAAACCACTTCGCGAGTACTCTCGACGTGCATCATATCGCGCCCAGAATTCTAGCTCGGTAAGTGTTTTTCACACTATATCATTATTTCACATATGCACTGTATAATTATTACACTAAATATTTCTGCAGCACGGCATGGCCAACGGCGACACTAACTTTAGTGAGCAAGCGATAAGTTGGCCGGCCTAAGATCCTCTAACACCCTCTTGACATCAAAACTTTTGATCATCAGATAATCCTGATTTTTATACATTAAACTTATGCACAATTCATGCAAACTGTCATGTAGGTTATCTCGACGCATGAGACGCACTTCTTGTATCCGAACCTATCAGAAACTTGTTCAAATAATAAGAAACCCTTCAAATTGCTTCCTTTTTTAATTCTCTATTGGCAAAGTTAGGAACTTGCGACTGAAAGAATTTCGGGGACGCAGGCAGAATGGTTTCAATGTTCAGATGAAAGAGTCTTTTTCCGTTAATACCAATCTGCTCTGCTAATGCTTCCGTTACAAATTCTTTAATACTAATCGTTAATCTGCTACGATCGGTTTGACACCCATCAATTCTCGCAGTTAAATTCCACCGCGTTCGGAAGTCCCGACAAATTCACACTATTCTCCGGAGGAGAAACCAGGTTATTTTGTGCCTAGTGCGTTCAACTTCGGATGATTTCAGCTAGTGAGTAAAGCGTACGCGTAGAAGACTATAAGTGCTTGAGACTTACGGAGGAAGTGACATAAATGAAAAGCACCAGCATATGCGAATTCCTGGGATCTGTGCCAGCAGCATTGCCCGCAAGTCCCCTGCCGCATGGAACGGTATATCAAAATAAGGGAGAAGTAACAGTATATGATATCGAAATGGTGTGGGGTGCAACGCGGAAAAAACGAGATGAATAAAAACCGCATGGTTCGCTCGCCCATGGTGAAATTCAAGCCATGTCTTGAACGCGTGCGTCTGCCAGCACGCGTACGGTTTATGCGAGCTCGCCTCGCAGGCGATACCTGGAACATTCTACACGCTTCCAACATCGACAATGTCTGTGTGGTCGTAGCATAGCGAGCTGAATGGGAGACCGATATTCAGGGTCGTATTCGAAGTGCCATTCGCGCGCGTCTAATCTTGACTGCTGCCAGGCGTCTAAATTTGTTTCCGGAAAAATAAAGGACGTTTACATATTTTCTAATTGCTTTAACTTTTCACGTCCCACGTTCAGCTACCGCGGTAAGCCGTCATCTACCGCGACACCGGTGTCTTTTGTGAGATTGCTATCCTTCACTCCGCTTCATTAGGTTGCCAGCCTTCCGCGCCGACTTCTACTGCTTCCACTGGTATTCTAGTATGACATTTCCCGAGTAGATGCATCCACTCGGGCTGTATAGTGTTTCTCGCGCAATAGTACATCTACCTTTTATTCCGACTGGTGTGCAGGCTGAAAACATGCACAAATTCCAATGGTACCGACGGCTTCAGTGGTTGCCTTCTGGCCGACCGTCACACCACAGAGCAATAGGAGGAGAAAGCACCATTCGCTCACCGTCAAACTCGTTGCACATGCCATCGGCGATGGCCCTCATGGCGTACTCGCGTTGGTCCCTCTTGTAGTAGTCCGGATGACGGTGGTCCCACAAGAGCCGGAACTTCTGGTACAGCCCGATGAGCCGCGTCTCTTTTTCACTGGTCCAGGAGTTCTTGCGCCTCTTGCCGTTACTCGCCTTGTTGGCTGCTTCCATGGTCTGCCAGAAGTGCATCAGAGGTCGTCGAAGGCCGCCGTGGCGAGAGTCACGAACCCACGCGGGCGAAAGAAAGGCGCTGTGGCGTCGCGAACAGCAAGGCGCGTCTCGTGGACACTGCGGTTCAGTCGATGCGATGTGGTGGCCGGCTCGAAGCGGTGAAAAAGAACGCCGCTTAGGGGACCGCTCCTGCTGTGTGCACGTGACGCCAGGCGCAGCGGACCAATGGTCGCACGCCTTGTGAACGCGCGCACGCTTGGCTCATTAGATATATGGAGGATCTTCCTCTTTTTCCTCGCCAGCCAAACGCCCGCCCGCCATTTATGCTGCGGGTGTAGGCGCACGCTTCAGCACTACCACACGGAGGAAGAACAATTTGGGCAGAAATCATTGGGAATGAATGTCCAAGTCAGCGGTAGCTTTTTGACGCGGTAAGCGTCATTTCGCAACTTCACCTAGATGGTGGTATGTCTGTGCGCATCAATTCCCTTCCACGCCAACAAGGGTCAATGGGTAGTCCGTGGTCTAATGGGCAGAGCATCGGACTCCTGTTTTGAAGGAACCATGTTCGAAACCAACCATCCGAACAACATGAGGTACTGGGCGTGAGCCGCTCTTCAACGAGCCTTTTTCCCGCCAATGTTGGTCACGGTATGTGCCACTGAGCACATGCTGCTCTTCGATGAACCACCTTCACGTCAACTCGTGTCGCTGGTTATGTGCTACTGGGTGTGTGCCGCCCTACACAATGTGTACGCACCTCTCTTCATTGAATCTAGTTTACTCTAACTTGCGTCAGTGGATGTGCGGCGCTCTTCAATGAACTTCTTTGACGTCAACTTCGAACACGCGCCCGCGAAAACTTCGCGGAAGTGCCGCTACGTCGCACAGCGCGTCCAGAGGGAAGCCTGATAGAGGAGCCTGGCTGTAGCGCACGCCTCATGCATGGCGTGTTTCGGCGATCGCAATACTCTTTGTCGCTACGTTGGTTTAAGGAAAATCGAATCGACGTCGACAGTCATCCTAAGATGTTTTTCTGCCGAAATTGTTTCCACGGTGCCAGTATTTTATGCTCTGAAACACGTGGGCATTCCGTCGATTACAATGTGAGGCTCTTATGGCGCAGTTCGCTCTCCTTATCGATGTTTCATAATTTTTGTTGCATTTGCCGACGTTTTGGAGACTACCCTTGCAGCGAGTGACAATTCCCACCTATTCTA
This sequence comes from Dermacentor albipictus, assembly GCF_038994185.2. NCBI lineage: Eukaryota > Metazoa > Arthropoda > Arachnida > Ixodida > Ixodidae > Dermacentor > Dermacentor albipictus. The sequence continues at coordinate 393,614,476 of NC_091821.1, forward strand.
GCTAGCAAAAGGCTTCCAGTCTTGGGCTTCTTGGCTTTAGCTCCGCGTCGAAGCTGGACGGCGCAACGCCAGCCGAAGCCAGCAGAAACGCTGAATATGTGTCGATATTTCTTTTACGTACTGACACTGAAGCTGAAGCGTTCTCTTTGCGTCTGTGCTACGCAGCCCTAACCACATACAAACGCTGGGCGCGTTGCCCACGTCATACACAAACGCTCACTACGAACACTACATGCCGCGCGTGCGTCTGCGCTTCTCCATTCCGACGCAGCGCGCGCGACGTCATCACTCTTGCCATGCCATCTCACTCGCGCCTCCTCGCTTAGGCTTAGCATGATGTGAGCGTTCGCTCGAACCAATCCGGGTGCTCCTCCTTATCTATGCTAGCAGTAACGTCAATCAATCCGAGCGCCTCCTGTACGCCTGTCTGTTCTTAATCGCTTCTTCTCCACCGTAACTAGGGGGCAGTGGCGTAGCCAGAAATTTTGTTCGGGGGGGGCTGCGCCACTGGCCCAACATATATATATATATATATATATATATATATATATATATATATATATATATATATATATATATATATATATATATATATATATAGCTGCACGTTGCAGCTCCGCCTCCTCCTTAAGAGGAGGCTTTAGCTTGGGCGCTCCTATCTAAACACATACAAAAGAAGAATTCGTTTTTCTCGGCAACCACTGCACCAAATTTGATGAGGTTTGTTGCATTTGAGAGAAAAACTTAAAATGTAGTGACTGCTGGTTTCGAATTTTTCATTTAGGTTGTAAATTATTTATTAAATATTGGCCAAAATTGAAAATTTTCAGAAAACGGAACTATCAAGTTTAAAACTCAGTGACTCAACAATGCAAAATTATATCACGATTCTGTGAATTGCATCTAATAGTACATCTACAGTGGACAAAATAGATATGTTACACATGAATCTCAAAAAAAATTAGTATTGTGGAAATACGTCTTTTGCAGAACCCTTGTACACAATGTAACCAATTCACGTAAGATACAAATTGACGCAGCAAACTTGTCCGCCTTGACTGTTATAATAAATGCCGTTTACAGAACGAAAATATCTGTTCTTCACGTATAGCTAATAATTTGTAAACGTCGTGCTTCTATTTTTTCAAGCTTTCGAATTTTTCAAAATGTTTTAAACAAAATTCAGGCCCTAAATCGAAGTTCTGTTTCCAACAGACACTAGGATATAGCTTGCTCTCAAATGCAACCAATTTCAAAAAAAAGCGATAAGCAGGATTATCTCAGAAAAGCGTTTCTGCGTTTTACAAGTATTTGAATAGGCCGCGTCGGATTGGGCCCGAGCTAAAGCTTCCTCTTAAACAATTTATCGAGGGATCAAATACATGAATAATAACTGCATTGTCATTGCCAAAGATGCTGCAAACGAATTCTTGAAAGCTACGCACTGTAAATACAAGTAAAATATGTATTTTTTCATAAAATATTATGCTCGTATGTGCCAAAAATTGTGCCCAACATAACTGACGACAATTCTTCCATGTTTTTTGTCTATTTATTAAGTAAATAAAATATCACACGAACTTTACAACTATATCAGTTCGAAACCAGGAAAGCAGTGCATGCCGCTGATATGAAAAATTAAAAGGCAATGAACTGAACAAGTTGAGGACAAATATGTTAATGAAACTTTGTCATTCAAGAACCGTGCTTACATTTTTGTATATATGCAAGGGCCAGTGAAAAATCTCAATGACGCTGTCGTTTGTTCCAATGTATTACGCAGGAGTAGCTGTCCCTTGTCGTGTATCGTGAGTAATTGCACCGAAGTTATAGTCGCCACAGAGAGCACGTATAAAAAGCAGGAGTTCTGCAAGATATATGAGGGCAAGTCAAATGAATGAGCCAACAATGGGGTACTTTATTTAAAAGTAGTCTTCATGAGAATTTAGACATTTGTCCTATTTACTAACGAGTTGCGCGATTCCCGTCTTATAAAACTCCTTGGGTTGCTGCTTCAAAAAGTCTGTATCTGGTTCCCTTGAGCTGTTTTTTCGTTTGCCCCAAAATGTAGAAGTCGCAAGGTGACAGGTCTGAGCTGTATGGCGGATGTTGCAGTTTCCCACTTGAACTTTGCCGGTTTTGCATTAACCACGTAAGCGACGTGCGCGGGGACAGGCATTGTCGTGGAACAAGATGACCCCATTCGTCAATTTTCCACGTTGTTCGTTCTTAATCGCGACACGCTGCCGTTCTGGCGTTTCACAATATCGGAAGCAATTGATAGCCTCTCAAGATTTAGCAAATTCTATCAGTAATGGACCCTGTCGATCGAAAAAAAAGTCGACAACACTTTTGCAGCGGAAATGATGGCCTTTACATTCTTTGGGCGTGGTAAATTCGAATGTTTCCTCTGTAAGCTTTGCCGTCGTGTTTCAGGCTCGTAGTAGTGGCACCAAGGTTTGTCCCCGATCACAGTTGCAAACAAGACGTCGTCATGCTCATTGTGATACCCGATCAGATGAGTCAAGGCAGCGCGAAACTTCTCCGTCTTCTCGCGATGGATAAAAATCTTGGGAATCCATTGCGCACGAAAGAGCCGATAACCGAGAAGCTCATGAATTATGGCGTGAACCGAACCGCGACTGATGTTCAGACGGTCTGCCAGTTCATCGATGCTTATCCTCCGTTCTTGTTTCAGCAGCTCATGAACCTTTGAAATTGTGTGGGGGGTGATTGCACGATGGTTTTGGCCCGGTCTTGGAATGTCTTTGCAACGTCCTTTGAACCGTTTGCTCCAACGCTTCACAGTGGTCAATGAAATGCAGTGTTCAACGTACACGGCAGTCATATGGTGATTAATTTCTCTTTTGGAAACACCTTCAGCTGTCAAAAACTTCGCGACACCAAGCTGTTCAACTTTCGATGTGTCCATTATGTGACGCAACCATATGCAACCCAGCGTATGAGAGCATTAAAGAACATTTATCTTCACACCTGCGTGTCACTTTTGTAAATGAGACATGCCGTTCTCCTGCGCGCATGCCTCGCAGATAATGAACCGAACCATTATTGCACGGTTAGGGTAGGCTCACTTTCATTTGACTCGCCCTCGTACATTAGAAATGCAAAGATACAATGGGATTTGCAAATGCGAAAACACGGCTTGATAAAGGACAAAAAAGTGTCACTGGAAACAAAGTTCACTGCATGTATACACGAAACCTCGCAACAAGATATTTAAGTATACATTTAAGTCTCCAATGAGTCTATGTATGTAAGAAGAAGTAACTGTATATGATGCGTCAAACAAGGCAAATAAACCTGTTGCACAATCATAGATTCACAGAATCCTAGATTCCGCCCCCATTCCATCCACTCCCCCCGATGCATTGCGCGCGACGGAAAGCGACGCGCTTGCTCCCCGCTTTTCTCCTTTGCGCACACAAGACTGAGCCACCATCGTCGGCTCACCCATTCTACCTCCCCTCCTACGCTTTCACTCGCACATACGGCATGCAGCGCGTGGTCACGATGCTATCACCCTTGGACTTTATACGAAACGTGAGGGCGACGGCGACGGCAGTAATGCGCCTGGAGTGTCCATATAATTGCTTTCGCAATAATATAATAAACGTATCCGTCAACTGAAGCGTCCCGTCGCCCATTACTTTCCGCAAAAGAAGTATCAAAATCGAACTTTCACCATGCGATAATTCGCTGCGCCGCAACAATGTATTTTTTTGTGTGAGGCGGAGGCACCGAAATGAAAAAAAACGCATAGGAAAGTATGTTGGCCAGAATCGAATGCCTACTTCGGGCACCTAATGGGGCTACGGAAGGAATACCGAAGAAAACATGAGACGCTTGGTCCACTGAGAACCATACGCATAACGCTCAGTATCCTACAGCGGCGAAACAAGACTTTCCGGAAAGGTTCCGCTCAAGGAATGCGGTGCAATCCTTCGAGTCCCCACACTGATGGCGGCGAGCGACCATTGTTTTTTTTTTCTCATCTACTAGCCAGAAAGTGTCCAAAACTATGTCAGGTGAAAATGCACTCGGCCAGAGCAAACCGAACACGCACCGAAGTGCACCGCACGGTGCATGGTCGGGGCCATACGAGAAAAACGTATGCGCTCTGGCTGGCTCTGGCAGCCCGCGGGTAGGGTAGCGAGAACAAAAAAAAAAAATTGAAGAGGCTCAATGTGTCCTCGCGAATAAAAGTCAAAGTAGAAAAAATAAATAAGAAGGTAGTTACTTTGGCTGGCTTTAGTGTCTTGACATGGATGTTCTGGCGTAGGTTAAAAAAAATGTTGATATTTTTTTATGTGACATGACGGCACAAATGAACCACCCCAACGTTTCGTCTCATAGGACCTCGCTGCCTGCTTTGTCAACTCGTCTGCTGGTGTGTTGATTTGGCTTGTCTCATTGTATGTTCCGATGTAAGTCTTTAGAAAAGTCAACGGACCTTTGGCATCAAATATTTATAACAGCATTAAACCCACAAAGTTCCGCAACTGAAAATCTAGAGCACAACTTTGGAAATGTCAATGCACCTTTCACATCAAGAGCTTATGAGATTTATACCTATAAAGTTTCGCAATAGATAACCATGCGCTCCATAGATTCCGTGGCCTCAGTGAGATGCCGCGGCGAGCCCGCTCACCATCAAAGCGCCCTTGAAACTTTGTGCTCGGATGGAACTGCTTGGCGTTATGTGACTCCCGACTATGGGCGTTGCCACGAAATCCAGCCCGAGTTTGCAATCTTCGCGGTTAAATGTCTTTTCGAGCGTCAAAAAGACATTCTAGACAAAATCCAGAGTGATTTCCGGCGCCGGGGGTCGCTTTGGTCGGCGGTGCATGGACAACACGAAAAAATTTCGGGGGGGGCTGAAGCCCCATAAGCCCCCCCCCCCCTGGCTACGCCCCTGCTAGGGGGGTACAGTTTTTGAGACCGAATCGAATAACAATCGAATAGTGCCAAGAAGAGATCGACTGCGAATCGAGTAGCGCCAGAAGCAAATCTAGTCGTAGTGAGTCACAGGCCTGCGCGGCACACCCAGCACAATACGGCGTAAGCTGGAGGAGCGGCTGCATATGAGCTCCATTTTCGGTGCCACGCACTACAGGGTCTTCGCGGCGAAATCTGTTCTCGTTGTTTTCACGACAACGATCTGAACTGTCTGCCCAGCGTCGACGGCGAGCTGCGGCTTGTCTTGCGGCTTGTCCTGCTCCCTGTACAGTGGTCTGCTGAGCCCGATGTTGCCTGGTTGTAGCCACGTGCGTAGCTCTACTATTCGCTTCTTCAGCAGCTTTCGTTACCTTGTGATGAGACGCCATAACGTGTACCGAAGAGTAAAGACAGGTATCCAGACAACGTGGCGCACAATTCGCATACGTTGACCCGTGGCACGGTACGTTGCTGTTGTTCTTGGTGATGATAATGATGGTTTATTGGCATCCCGTTCGAAACGAGGTGGTGACGAATAGTCACATAGCCTGCTTGAGTTAACCAGGTCCGGCTACAAGCAGCATGCAACTGCTTTATACAACTGCTACATGTCGCGACACCTCGTGGAATATAATGGAACTGAAATGAAAAGTTTGTACGTATTGACGCTACGCAGCGCGTATGTAACATCGCATGTCAAATAGCGCGACACGATGCCAATGATGATCGTGATGATGATGTATTGGCATTCCCTTCGAAACGGGGCAGTGACAACCGCTCACCTAGCCCGCTTGAAGTAATCAGGTATGCCATACAAGTTTTTCTTTACATCAATATCTATACATCTCCATAATTTTCTTTTTCTTCCTCAAGACTTCTCTATCTAGCTTTCACCGCTACCTATGCAAATGCAAAGCCCCTTAACCTTCGCAAAGTAGCGACACTCTCCGCCTTCACTAGTCCCCGTTTCTGCTCTCTTTCACGCTCCCTCCTCGACCGTGGCGCCGCCTACACTGCTCGAGCGTAGCAACGGCGCCAACATGCGCTCCTCGCCACTCTGTAGACGCTTCTCGAGGGAAAATGCCGCTGAAGCACGGCGCGAGGGCCCACGTGATGCTATCAGACCAATAGCGACGCGGCGTCGGCCTCGGCCACAGCGCGCGAGGAGGAGGGTGAGAGAACAAACGCGAGTCAATGACATCTGAGTTAAAATCAAGAAAAAGAAATGGGCCTGGGCAGGACATGTAATGAGGAGGGAAGATAACCGATGGTCATTAAGGGTTACAGACTGAATCCCAAGGGAAGTGAAGCGTAGCAGGGGGCGGCAGAAAGTTAGGTGGGCGGATGAGATTAAGAAGTTTGCAGGGTGTTGTGCCATTACCACAAGCCCGGATTCCGAATCTGCAAGATGCAGAATCTATCCTGCGAGCGCCCTAATTCTCCCTTCACAAGTCAAGATGCTGAGCCGTCAGGCAGCGGTGTCCTGCGGGAGAAGCCTCGGCGAGCAGCATGTTTGGACGTGTCAGCGAGTACCAGACAGCCCGGCGCCGCACCTCCTCTTGCATGGAGGTCACCGCGCGCGCGAACTTTGAACCGGGTGGCCAGCGCGGTCGCTGGTTGGACCTCTCGGACGACCGTTGTGTGCTGACTTTGTATTGGGCCGTTTGAGTGACAATGGTTCCTCGGGGATTATAAAAGCAGCGACGCGCTGCCTGAAAAACAGGATCCGCCGACACACCGGGAGACAGTGTCGCTCCCGACTGGGGTGAAATGTGTCACGCGTTTTCGCCGGACGTCGCCGTGCGGGAACAGTCGCGTTTGTGTGAGCTCTCGGCCCCAGTGCCGATCCGATCTTGTCCTGTACAATGACCTGTATATAATGTATAAAATCCCTTTCGTTATTCTCATCGACGCCTGGCTCGGAGTCTTCGCTACCAACGCTCTGTCACGAAACGGGTGACGAGCGCTACGGGACCACAAAGTCGTAATAGTGGTGCAGCGGTGCAGTCGTAACAAGGGGCGGCATGGCCACAATTAGTACATGGCCGGGGTTGTTGGAGAAGTATGGGAGAGGCCTTTGCCCTGCAGTGGGCGTAACCAGGCTGATGATGATGATGATGATGATGATTAGGTACACTGAACCATTATGAACCGTGATCAACCAAGCTCCCAAGGCGGTTACATCTGGCGTGGTGGCGCGACCCATATCTTGAAAGCTATCTGCAAAAGCGGCAGAGTGCGGCATGGGCTGAGAGCTCCGTGAGCACTGGGTTCTCGCCGCTTTGTTGGCGTTGAAGCGAGAGGCAGCACGCAGGTGAATTTGCTCGCTCCTGCGAGCGCTATGTTGAAAGCGATCGTCTTACGGGACGAACGGAGGGAAGATCTTTTCGTTGGGTAAGGACAGAATGGCTTACGCATTAATAGGTAAGGGCACACTGAAATCTGGTGGTTTTAACCATCGGATTTCAGTGTGCCCTTATCATCTGTTAATTCGTAAGCACCGTTGGACACCAGCTGCTGCCTAGAGGACGTGTTGGAATAGGTCTCCTCCTGCAGCTACTCAGTACGTAGTCCGCTTTATCACATCTTCTGTGGCTTTCTTGATGACCGGCGTTGGAAATCTACGACAGACATCCGTTATCCTTGCTTGGAGCTCGTCTTACGTCCGGCTCGATCATAAACAAGACCTTTAATCATCATCGTCATCAGCCTATATTTTGTCCACTGCAGGACGAAGGCCGCTCCCTCCGATCTCCAATTACCCATGTTCTACGCCAACCGATTCCTACTAGCGTCTGCGAATTCCACAATTTCATCACACCACCAAGTCTTCTGCCGTCCTCGACTGCGTTTCCCTTTTCTTGGCACCCAATCTGTAAGCCTTATGGCCCACTGATTATCTAACCTACGTATTACACGACCTGTCCAGCTCCATTTATTTTTCTCTTTATGTCAATTAGAATATCGGCTAACCCCGTTTGATCTATGACCAACGCCGCTCTCTTCCTGCCTCTTAACGTTATGCCTAACATCCTTCGCTCCATCGCTCTTTGCGAGGTCCTTAACTTGTTTTCGAGCTTCCTTGTAAGCATTAAACTTTCTGCCCCTTATGTTAGTACCGGTAGAATGCATTGATTGTACGCTTTTCTTTTCAATGATAATGGTAAGCTTCCCGTCAGGATCTGACAAGGTCTTTCACATAACCCCGAAGAAAGAAATCGAGTGGAGAGAAGTCAGGTCCGGCGTGCCCGCGACCGGGCCGGTGGGCTAGACCTGCCGGTACCGAAGTGGGACTAGCCGGGTGTGCGACGAGTTCGCGTCCTTCGCCGGACCTGCAATAAAGTTTCTTCACTCACTCAAGTCAGGTGACTTAGCCGGACAATTTACAGACCCGTGCCTTCCAATCTATTGCGCATGAAAAGTCGCATCTAGCCAGTTTCGTGCTCGGCTACTGCTGTGTGCTGGAGCCCCGTCTTGCTGATACCACATAAGTGGAAGACGTGACAGTGGGACTTCGCTGGGAAGCTTATCCACCACTCCTTCAAGGATTTCGTCCACTGTTCTGCCATTACCACAAGCCCGGATTCCGAATCTGCAAGATGCAGAATCTATCCTGCGAGCGCCCTAATTCTCCCTTCACAAGTCAAGATGCTGAGCCGTCAGGCAGCGGTGCTCTGCGGAGAAGCCTCGGCGATCAGCGTGTTCAGACATGCACACAAGTGCCAGGCAGCCCGGCGCCGCACCTCCTTTTGCCTGCAGGTCACCGCGCGCGCGAACTTTGAACCGGGTGGCCAGCGCGGTCGCTGGTTGGACCTCTCGGACGACCGCCGAGTGCTGACTTTGTATTGGGCCGTTTGAGTGACAATGGTTCTCGGGGAGTATAAAGCCGCGAGGCGGTCGCCTCCAAAACCGGATCCGCCGACCCACCGGGAGCACAGTGCCGCTCTCGACTGGGGTGAGATGTGTCACGCGTTTTCGCCGGACGTCACCGTGCGGGAACAGTCGCGTTTGCTGTGAGATCTCGGCCCCAGTGCCGACCCGTTCATGTCCTGTATAATGACCTGTATATAGTGTATAAAGTCCCTTTTGTTATTCTCATCAACGCCTGGCTCGGAGTCTTCGCTACCAACGCTCTGTCACGAAACGGGTGACGAGCGCTACGGGACCACAAAGTCGCAATAGTGGTGCAGCGGTGCAAAGTCGTAACAGTGGATGGCAGCTACGGGATTGACCGGCATCAGCTACCTCGGCGCGGTGAGTGCCTGAAGTTTACCTCAAACACCAGACTTTCTCTGACACAGGTTATAGTAGCTTAGGGAAGGATTTGGTGTTGCATTGTGATAACCTTGTGTGTTTCAAGCCTAGTAAGAGTGTTTTGAAAACCAGGGGTTGCTGAGGGGGTAAACAGGGCAGTGTGTGAAATACTTGCATATGTCTTACTAGTAGTTTTATAGTAGCGTACGGCGGGTATATTCAAAAAGGGTAAACAGCAGGAGGACAGTGTGAACGATGGAGAAGTACAAGGTCAAAGAACTTCTCCAAATTTCTGAGGAGTTGGGCATTGAGTTGGGCTCAACCAAAAGAAAGAATGCGATCCTTGAGGTCATGAGGACTGAGTACGTAACGGCTGAGGAAGCCGAAGAGGCATTGGCGGGTATCAAGGAACGTCGCTAGGAGGAAAAGGAGGAAAGGAGAGAGAGACGTGAGCACGAGCTTAAAATGAAAGAGTTGGAGAACCGAAATAGCTCGCGCGCGCCTAGTCTCACTTCTAACGGTCCAAGAATACGCGATCAACTTCCACCCTTTGTCGTCGGAGAGGATATGGCCAAATACCTCGTGAAATTTGAGCACGTGTGCGAATGGAATAGCATTGAGCGATCCCTCTGGGCACAGAATCTGTTAGCCTTGCTTCCTGGGGAGGCATCAGACGTAATAACTTGCTTATCGAAAGAGGCGTTTGAGAGCTACAGTGATGTGAAGGAAGCGCTACTGCGGAAGTACAAACTGTCGCCCGAAGCTTTCCGGCAGAGGTTCCGGTATGCAAAAAAGGGCAAGGAGTTGAATGTTGACTTCGCGTTTCGTCTAAAAGCCGACCTGGTGGAATGGCTGAAGGGCGAAGAGGTTTACGACGACCGCGACAAAATCGTCGAATGCATCGCGTTGGAGCAGTTCTACCGTTGCATTGATGAGGATGTCAAGCTCTGGCTGTAAGATAGGCTAAAGGAGGTTAAGCTAAACAAGGCAGCAGAGTTAGCGGAAGAGTATTACACCCGCCGCAGCTTGCACAGCAAGGCAGTGCGCGTAGAAAAAGCAGATGGGAGAGATGGGTTTTCCGGGAAGCCAGAAAAACGGAAGCCATTAACTTGCTACAATTGCAAAAAGCAAAGGCACATCGCTGTGAACTGCCCAGAGAAAATTGCTTTTGCAACAAAACAGCGAAATGATACGACGCGTTTTTTTTGAAGAACGGAAACCGTTAACCTGATACAATTGCAAAAAGCAAGGGCACATCGCTGCGGACTGCCAAGAGAAAATTGCTTTTGCAACAATACAGGAAACTCACAAAACCATACGACTATTGGAGCCATATATGCGGGAAATTAAGGTAAACGGCAAGAAGTGCCGAGCACTTCGGGACTCTGCAGCAACTATGGACGTTGTCCACCCGTCTTTCGTATCCTCAAGTGATTTTACGGGAGAGTGCGCTAGGATACGGCAAGTGGCCGAGGAGGAGAGTGTATGTTTACCGATCGCAACGGTTGTCATTGAAGGAGAGTTTGGGAAACTTAACACAGAGGCCGCTGTGTCTGCCGCCCTCCCGGAGCACTTTTCCTACCTCTTCTCAAATAGCTCGGAGCAGCTGCTGAGGGATCAGGGCAAATCATTCTTTGCCGACGTGGCGTACATGGCCCTCACGAGATCCAAAGCCCGCCCGCTGTCGAGGGAACTTGACTTTGCGTCGGTGAGCGAACAGCGGTGTGGCACACGTTACGATCAAGGTAACTTAAGTGGCGAGCAGGCACGGGAGAGGCAGAGCTCGGAGGCTGGCCTAGGCGAGCGGGTTCTGGAAGTGAGTGGGAGTGACACGTGCAGTGCTAGCCGCGATATAGACGCGACGCCGCAATTAGGCGATGCGGGCTCCACACTCGCTCCGGTTTCCGCCAGCTGGCAGGAGCAGCGGGCAGTTGAAAGAGAAACTCTGATTCGCGAGCAACAGGAAGACTGTTCACTAGCCGATCTGAGGAAGAGCCTCAAACGGAGAGTGAAAAAAAGAGGGTTTCATTTGGCAAGAAATCTGGCTCATTGTACCGCCGCTACACGGATAATCAGGGTCGCAAATATAAGCAGCTTCGGATTCCGCGAAAATATCGCCGGGAAAAATGAATGACCTCATTTGCTTCCTCAGTAGTATGTTTTCGGTCCAAGCGATTTCAAGGGGACCATTCTATTGGACGTTATTATTGCTGATTATTAATTGTTCATGGTATTTTGTGTGTTGTTGATTTGAAAACTGGTTGTTTGATCCTTGTGTACCAGATCGTACACCTGCCTCTCGTTGCAGCGGGAGCAAAAAGAGGGATAGCAATTTATTTAGATTGATTTGGATTATGGCCTTGTCTGGTGTTTGACGGGAGACAGAGGGCACTTGTTCGTGTTGGGTGTTGCCTTTTGCCGGTCGGTTTTGCAAGCTGCAGAACGACCAACCGGGACCAGTGGTGAGAAGCAAGGGCTTAGGAACGACCCGAGCGGAGCTTGTCGAGGTGCCTTGGCGACAACGCGGTAAGCAGAGCTCCTGTCCTGGCGAGTCGGACCTGGGCACGTGAAGTTACCTGGCGTCCCGACACTGGACGTGAACTTGGACGAGCCTGACGAACGTGCGCGCCTGGCATCCGAGCCACGTGGAGGCAGCTCGTCTTCCCGGCGCCTTATCTGAAGGCGGGGATGCTGTTGTGCCATTACCACAAGCCCGGATTCCGAATCTGCAAGATGCAGAATCTATCCTGCGAGCGCCCTAATTCTCCCTTCACACGTCAAGATGCTGAGCCGTCAGGCAGCGGTGCTCTGCGGAGAAGCCTTGGCGAGCAACGTGTTCAGACATGCACACAAGTGTCAGAAAGCCCGGCGCCGCACCTCCTTTTGCCTGGAGGTCACCGCGCGCGCGAACTTTGAACCGGGTGGCCAGCGCGGTCGCTGGTTGGACCTCTCGGACGACCGCCGAGTGCTGACTTTGTATTGGGCCGTTTGAGTGACAATGGTTCTTGGGGAGTATAAAGCCGCGAGGCGGTCGCCTCGAAAACCGGATCCGCCGACCCACCGGGAGCACAGTGCCGCTCTCGACTGGGGTGAGATGTGTCACGCGTTTTCGCCGGACGTCGCCGTGCGGGAACAGTCGCGTTTGCTGTTAGATCTCGGCCCCAGTGCCGACCCGTTCATGTCCTGTATAATGACCTGTATATAGTGTATAAAGTCCCTTTTGTTATTCTCATCGACGCCTGGCTCGGAGTCTTCGCTACCAACGCTCTGTCACGAAACGGGTGACGAGCGCTACGGGACCACAAAGCCGCAATAGTGGTGCAGCGGTGCAAAGTCGTAACACCACATAAGGCTGTTCTTTCAATCTGTGATCGAAGAATATGGGACCGATTATAGCACCAGCGTAAATTCTGAACCACACATTAAACGACCACTGGTACTGGTACCGAGTGCGCTTTACCCAGAGTGGTTTGGTATCCCTACAATAGCGTGTATTATGCAAATTTACCGCGACGTTTCTGCAAACATTGGCTTCATCTGTGCACATTATGTTGCTCAAAATGTCCGGTGACTCATCGGCTTTTGTGACGACCCAAATCTAAACTATTCTGCAAGTCTCTACCTTTCAAGCATGAGTGCAGGTTAAGGACGTACGGGCGAAAGGACGAGTCATTCAGAATTCTCCAAACTGATGACTTGGAAATTAGCACATGGGCGCCCACGTCCCACACGCTAGCATGAAAGTTTGGCGCCATAAATGTAGAACATACGCACGTATGCTAGGACTCAAATATGGAGTCTTCCGCCTCTGTTCCTGGATGCTGCCGGTTTGTCTTAGGTTTTCATGATTTCTGGTGATAGTCGATGCCTTTGGTTTACCGCCACACTTCCATCACTGGTATATAATTGCAGGCTTCCTCTTGTTGCCATTTGCAGCTCCCAAGTATTATGTTTTTCTTATGTTCATTAGAGAAAGACATGGCGACTGGAACGAAACAAAACGCAACTTTAAGCCTTTGCATTGACGTTGCCAATACGCTCTTGTGGTCATAGGTATTGTGGCAAAAAAAAAGAAAAAAGAAGGCCATCCGAACACTTTATCTACGTTAAGACAACAGCTATCACGGCTTGTTTCCAACTAACACCAAACGCGACGTGTTGCTTCAACCGGAGCGCGTCAGATAAGGAACTAGCTCAATCGCGGTGTCTTTATTTCCTTTATTTCGTTCTGACTAACTCAGAGGGAGCTCGTTCGAGGGCGCTGCGTTATGATGCGGGTGGGAGCGCTGTCACTTGGTATTTTTCATATTTCACGGGGTTTATTTATCAATCGGAAAAACATTATTACGCAATTAGTACGTCGCTAAAAATAGCGCAATTAGATGTTCCTTGGCTGTGACTACAAATGCCTCATTGACACTTTGATAATTAGGATAGTACATCTCGAGTTAGATAATTTATTACAATTACCTAATTAAATCTCAGTAATGAAAAAAATACTCGCAGATGCTCCACTCTACCGAAAACAATATGAACTGGTTTTTCTTTGACTAACGCAATTGCTCATTTTTTTATCTGGGTGCATGATAGTTAATTGGGACACCCTGTATACATTGATCACCTCTGCGTACAAGTTACTATATTTTCATCCCTAATGTTATAAATTATTAGAAGAGTTTCTTCATGAGTCGTTAGCATCGCTTATTGGAAAGAGGGGCAATGCTGAAACACATATCATTCACGTGCATTTCAGACGACGTTGATGAAAGACTCAGCCGAAGGGGTCACTGAAGTCTTCATTTTCTTTCTTTCTTTAGGGTCAAAAATGCACGAAAAGCAATTTGAAGTGAGCTGAACATACAGCAACATATTCATTCTCTAGGCACAGGCTATCCATACATTTAGAAATAATATTTATTTGGCTACCTCCTTCTCTTTCAAACACTTGATATACTTTGTCCTGTGTGTATATTTAAATATGTTGTATATGTGCATGGTGTTTACAGTGAAAATTTAAAAATTGGAGGACGCTTAAGCTTCGCCTTCAAGAGTGGGACGCGACAGCGTTCCCGTCGACCCGCCAAGGGGTATAAGACAATGCGCTACGGCACAGCGATCACTTACGATGCGCCCCGCATCAGACTTAGCGCCCACCTATCACGCGGTGAGCGTCGAGCAACGCAGCGTTCGGCGCGGCAACGAAACGTGCGCCTGAGCGAACGAAACGAACCAAAGAACTCGGTGTCTCGGAGGGGAAACGATCTACGCCAGCCAAACGTCGTGATCGGCACGGGCAGAGAGATAGATCGTAATCTAAACCGGGAGCACGGCGAAGCGTCGTCAGGGGAGAGGGAGTCCCGCGACGCGCTTGGCAGCGGTCCCAATGCGCGCGCGGCGCGCCTCCTGTCGGGGCAGCGCCGTACATTGAGAGGAGGGGGTCTTCTGTGTTTGCCGCAAGATGGCTCTGCGTGTGCGGAAAGCGCAGAAGAAATGCAGCGGAAACGCACTTCGCAACTCGTGTAATTGTGACTTCTGTACGTTACATGTTCATAATTACCGATATACACCGCAGTATAACTTTCCACGGCTCGTTTCGAAGGCAACACCGCATTCACTAGAGGCGCGTTTGCACCGCTTGAAAGCATCGAACTCGTGGCTGAGTGGTAGCGTCTCCGTCTCACACTCCGGAGACCCGGGTTCGATTCCCACCGGGCCAATCTTGGAAGTTGCTTTTTATTTATGAAGCGCCTGCCGTGATTTATCGCTCACGGTCAACGCCGCCGACGCCGACACCCGACGCCGACACCGACGACACCGGCTTTTCTGCGACACGAGCTCCTTAACGCTATCGCGTTAAAACAATGTTCAAGGGAGAAAATATGGATGAGGCAGCCGCCGCTAGTGCTTCTAATGCACTTGTCCCCCTATTGTCAGGATTTGCATAAATAAAGTGAAAGTGTTGATTAAAAGCCGTGCATATCGGCGCCAACGATAATGTAGTAAGCTATTAGCCACAATAAAACTAAGTGAAAAGGTCGAAGCAAGCCAGAAGAAACCTCAAATGATGTGGCTAACAAAGACAAAACTATGGTAGTCACATTTCAGGTGTGCATGTGTGCAAGGGGGAGAGCGGGTTGTAGGCTTCGACGTTGCGCGGGGGGAGGGGGGTTAGGGCCCCGGAGCCTCCCCCCGGAGTCGGCGCCTGTGGGCGTATTAGCCTATGCAGATTGCGTGGCCTTCTTTTCTGCTGTCAAGGAAAGCATAGAGAATGCCCCTGGTATAACGCAACAGCTTTGCTCAGCCTTTGGTGCAGCAGTAAACTTTGAGAAGAGTTCAGGGTTTTGATTCGGCCTATGGTATACGATGCCTACTCACTTCGCAGGTATTCAGTGGAGCCAAGGCTGGGGTGTACCTCTCTCTCAATGTCGCAATAGTGTTCTAGACTGGTCAGCGGAAGTTGCAGAAGTACAACGTAAGGTTAGCAACTGGCAGGGACGGAAGTTAATAATAATAATAATAATATTTGGGGTTTTACATGCCAAAACCACTTTCTGATTATGAGGCACGCCGTAGTGGAGGACTCCGGAAATTTTGACCACCTGGGGTTCTTTAACGTGCACCTAAATCTAAGCACACGGGTGTTTTCGCATTTCGCCCCCATCGAAATGCGGCCGCCGTGGCCGGGATTCGATCCCGCGACCTCGTGCTCAGCAGCCCAACACCATAGCCACTGAGCAACCACGGCGGGTCGGGACGGAAGTTGTCCACATTTATTCGAGCAGAATTGCAATGTGGTCGTAGCAACTCGACTTATGTATGTCCTACAGGTATTGCACTATTGCACTGCTCGGAGCTTAAGTTGCACTCTTTCCACCATGTGTTTGCTACCTATTTATGGAGCTCATGTGCTGAGACCATACGACGTGCTAACCTTTTTACAGCGAAACCTGTATATGACTAACCTTCCGTAGTTTTTTCCACGTCCGTCAACAGAAAAAATCATCATGTGGGCCGATCCTGGAGATAGTGCAGAGAGCGTCCAAACTCAATAGCACATACCCCTGTGGGCTTGGAAACCTGAAACGCGCCCTTAAATTTCATACGTGGACCGATCCCGAAGGTAGTGGAACACCGGGCCGACACCCGGCGGAGGTGAAGCGGGCGTTATGCCCACCCTGGGCCGATCCCGAAGCTAGTGCGATTCCGGGCCGACCCGCGGCGGAGGTGAAGCCGACGTTAAGCCCGCCCCAAACATGGGCCGATCCCGAAGATAGTGAAATTCCGGACCGACCCGCGGCGGAGGTGAAGCCGCCTTTAAGCCCGCCCCATACATGGGCCGATCCCGAAGGTAGTGCAATGCCGGACCGACCCGCGGCAGAGATGAAGCCGGCGTTAAGCCCACCCCATAAATGGGCCGATCCCGAAGTTAGTACAATTCCGGACCGACCCGCGGCGGAGGTGAAGCCGGCGTTAAGCCCGCCCCATACATGGGCCGATCCTGAAGATAGTGCAACACCGGGCCGACTCCCGGCGGATGTGAAGCAGGCGTTAAGCATTCCCCATACTAGGGCCGATCCCGAGGGCAGTGTAATACCTGGCCGCGTATAAGGAAAACATATCCCCTGGGCGTAGGGCGGGGGGGCAGAGCTGCGCGTCTACTGGCTCTCGCCGCAGGGCACTTTCGCTAGCATGGCGGCACCCAGGGCCGCGGCCTCCGATGTTGCCTCCGACATCTAAGTTTGGTTACGCTCCGACGCTGGGCTACCGTCGCGCTGAACGCATGCATTAGTGGGCGCTTACGCCTATTTAGTGATAGGAGCACGCACCACTTGCATTGTGGTGTATCCGATGCACGTGAAGCAACTTCAGATGCTTCAAGTGGCGTCTGTGCAAAGTTGCGCAAGGGTTGTGTGCAGGCCTTTGACAACGCCACGCCTCGCTGCCGAAGCGGCTCGAGGCGATAAGACGCGCGACGGAACGGCTCCGTTGAAATCACCTGAAACACCAGAAATACCAACAGCATTGGTGCCATTTTCGGCACAAAGCAACGCGTAGTGGACCGGCACCTCAGGACGCAATTTGGGGTGAGTTGAATGGTTTTTCGAAGCTCTACGGCTGCTCCTCCGAAGGCGACGTGTAAAGGAGTCGCTAACCCTAACCGCCGGAGCCTCGCCGGCGGCTAGGCACGTCGACGCCTGAAGCGTCATGGACGACGAGGCAGCCATGGAACCACACGATCAAAACGGTGAGGAAGAATTCATTACTATTCCAACCGTGATACGCCACGCCAAGCCCAAGATCGTCATTCTGCGGCTGGGGACTAAAATCAACTTAAGAGAAGCCATGCCCTACCATGTGAGCGCTGCCATCACGGCAGCAGCTGGACTTACCACAACCGAATCTCGGGACGTCACTACCCAAGTTAGACAGCTGCAGAACCTTGTAGTTGCGGAAAGCCGGCGGGAATCTGCGACGCAGAAGCTCGCCGCACTCAAGACGTTGAAGTTCGGAGGGGAACAACACGAAATAACAGCATACGTGGCGCATGAGCCGGACAACGCAAGGGGTGTAGTTAAAGGGCTCCCACTTGACGTGCCGGACGACGAACTGACAAAAGTCATAACTCTTGAAGATCGGGAACTTCTAGCAGCGAGAAGACTGGGCCGATCAACAGCTATACTCATCACTGTCAAGGGACCAGAGCTACCCAAGAGAGCCCTTCTTGGAAGATCAGTCACCAAAATACAACCATTCCGTCCCAAGGCGGTCCAGTGTACAACATGCTTCACCATTGGGCATCGAGCCGACGTCTGCCCCAACGCGCGGAATTTTGTGCGGTGTGAACAATGCGGGCTTCAATTCCCACCGGACCAAAGACCGGACAGAACACTGCACGAGTGTGAAATGAAGTGCGTGAACTGTGGCGGGCCTCATGGGGCAAGAGATCCCGATTGTCCAAAGAAACAACAAGCAGACCGCATGGCCAGATTGGCGGCCGAAAAACGCAAGCAACACACATCAAGGAAAGAAAACACGAGCAATCGACACCCGCAAGCATACCGCAATAAGCCACCACCTAAAAACGACACCAACTACCCACCGCTGAAGACACAGAATCGCTTCGACTGCCTAAGAGAACCATCACCTGAGAACGTCCTGAGGCGTTCCGAAAACTACGGCAGCCTACCTGACCTCAGTAGGCGACAACCACACAAGGGCACTACACCACCAACGAACAACGCCAAGAACAAGGCAAACAAGAAACCTCAACAAGGCAGTGCAGAAGTCAAAGGAGCATGGAGGTCACGGGCAGAGGTAAGTCCGCCAGCTCCCACTCCTCAGAGCCGTAGTGACGACAAAAACAAAACTAATCCTCCCCACAACCCCACTCAGTCACATGCCAGACAAGAATCACGGTCAGGAAAGCTGCCCACAGGAACACAGCGAAACGCAACCCACGAAACAACCAATGACAGCACGCTTGCCTACATTCTCAATGAGATAGCAGAAATTCGAAAAGAACAAGTAGATTTCAAAAAAGAAGATGCAGAACGCGACAGAATAGTAGCGGAAATGCAAAAACAACTCGTTGCTATTACACAACAACTTGCCGCGCTAACGCAAAGCGTGGAAACTTTACAACGAACCTTTAGAAAACGACTTCCCGCCAGGGAGGAAGCGCACCCCTATAAACAAGGTCATTCTAGCAATTATGGCGATTAATGACAGCAAACGTAACTCACTACACGAAATGGCTGTTACTGTATGGCAATGGAATTGTAGAGGAATACGCCGTAAAAAAAACTCTCTAATACAATACCTCACACACACTGCGCATAAGCCGGACGTAATAACTCTTCAGGAGACCAATGCACCGATCTCCCTACCGGGTTACACGGCCTACCACAATCCAAGTATTACACACCGGTCCCGAAGGCGAACCAATGATGATCCGATTAGTTATCCTACAATGACGGTGACACTGGTGGCGAATCAACATACGGCCTTACACGAGGACCTCAGTCATATGAACAACGGGGAAGAGGAAAGCGTATTGGTTAAATGCCGCTTCTTCAAACGATACGACTTAACCATTATTAACACCTACCGTACTCCTAAAGGAGGGGCTTATCGCAAAGCATGGACGAGCTTGCTCAAAGAGCATGGCAAGAAGGACTTGCTATGGGTAGGCGACTTTAACAGCCACCATGAGGCGTGGGGCTACAATCATAGTACGCCAAATGGAAGGCAGCTCCTACGACATGCAAGTGGTGCCCACCTATCGCTTCTGAATGACATAGAAACTCCCACTCGTATGGGAAATTCAGTGGAAAGAGACACAAACCCAGACCTGACCTGGGGCCGGACAGCTAAGGAAGTGGAGTGGAAAAACACCGGGGAAACGTTGGGTAGTGATCACAGCATCATAGAAATAATCATTCCTGTACCACAGAAGCAATGCACGACTAAAGGAAATCGCACTACAGCCACAAATATCACAGACTGGGATGCTTTCAGGAGTCTTCTCCAAGGAGCGCATTCTGATAACCCGGAAGAATGGGCGAAAACACTACGCACCGTGCACAAGGGCACAACCAAGACAGTACAAAGAACTGAAGACCACCCGCAAATAGACAGACACTTACTCAATCTATGGGACAATAGGCACAAGCTACTTAGAAAATGGCGAAAGAACAAGCTGAACAAGCGCTTAAAATGCCGTATAGATATCATCACCAAGGAGGCGCAAGAATACGCTGACAAACTCGCAACTGACAACTGGATGCAGATATGCGAGCAAGCCGGAAACAACATGCACACAAGCCGAGCCTGGTCGCTCTTTCGGGTGCTTCTTGGGCAACCCAGGAGAAAGAACCACCTGGAGGCAATCCAACTAAGGGAGGAAATCGGAGCGCACGATCTCGCAGAACAAATAGCCAACCATTTCTTCCCTTCGGCCACCTTACAGAAAGATCAGCGACAACTACCATCCACACAAGATTGCGGCGAGGTACCTGCAGACCAGCCATTTACAATTTGGGAGCTTAAAGCAGCCATCAATGCAAGCAAAAGACACACGACACCTGGAGCGGATGGCATCACAAACAAGATGCTACGCAATATGCCAGACACACAACTGGAACAGCTTCTGGCTATCATAAACCAAGCTTGGGAAAGCGGTGACATACCGGAGACCTGGAAAATGGCTACTGTGATCCCAATACCAAAGCCCAATAAGACCCCAAGCGCCATCAGCCACCTGCGCCCCATTTCTTTAACATCATGTCCGGGAAAGATTATGGAACGAATGGCCCTAACACGACTCCTATGGCAGCAGGAAAATTGCACTGCTATAGATCCTCGAGTCATTGGTTTTCGAAAGCACATGTGCACACAGGATGCGATGCTTGCTATACAAGAAATATACAGAGCACAGAGCAGCAGCCAACTCAAAGCCGTAGTGGGGTTGGATATCAAAGGAGCATTTGATAACGTTACCCATGAAGCGGTACTCGAAGGACTGCAAACCATACAACCAGGTCAAAAGCTTTACAACTACGTAAAAGGGTTTCTTACAAACCGCACAGTTACCGTGAAGGTAAACGAAGAAGAGTCCGAAAAAAGGTACCTGACAAGAGGTGTACCCCAAGGGTCGATTCTTTCACCCACACTATTCTCGCTAGCATTAAGCAAGCTGCCAACTCTCTTGAGGCGTGTAGAAGACCTTCACTTTACAATTTATGCGGACGACATAACGCTCTGGGCCAGCAGAGGATCTCCAGCTGAAATTCAAGAGACACTGCAAACAGGTATTAATGTCACCGCGCTATACCTTCAAGAAAGGGGCCTCGCCCTGTCCAGTGCCAAGTGCGAGCACATAGTGGTAACCAACCAAAGAGAACCGCAGGCAGAAGAGGAACGAAAACTAATAACACTACAAGTGAACCAAGATATTGTCCCGAGAAAAACGTATATCAAGGTCCTGGGCTTTTGGCTGCAGGACAATGGTAAGGCCGACGTTTGGGTGCGGCAAACAATTCGGCAGCTCCATGAAGTCAAGAGGCTACTTACAAGAACAACACAAAGGGTGAGAGGTATCAAAGAGCACCAGCTTAGAAGACTCACCATGGCCCTGGCTATACCTCGGATAATGTACCAATACCCATACTTACAAGTCACCAAAACACAAAAAAACAAACTTGAAACCATGCTCCGGCAGATAACGAGAGTTATTCTAGGCACCCCTGCATATTCGCCATCCAACCGAGTTGATGAGACGGCAGTGCTGCCTAAACTGGATGAGCTGAAACAACTCCACCAAGAGGCACAATTTAGTCGCCTGAAGCTATCTAGACAGGGACGGGCATTTATGCGTGATCTAGGCTACGATGTCCCACAATGCCCAGACAGGGAACAACAATATCCCCCGTGGGACACGCTAGACCATATTACCGTCGACCCAATACCTCGAAATATGGGGGCACACACACAACCAGAAAGACGACAAAGTCGAGCACTACACCTCAAGGACGACACCGACGACTGGATCCTATACACGGACGCCTCTCCAAATAATCGAGGCTTCTGCACAGGGGTGGCAACCGACTCTACACCTTTATCATGGGGCCTACACTGCAATATTACGTCACAACATCAAGCGGAACTTACAGCTATCGTGGAAGCCGCGACCATGCCAAATCCACACGAACGAAATCTGCTCATTCGAACAGATAGCCAGGCTGCATGCAGGGCACTCGCCGCCAGAAACGTTTCCGCGGCACTACACTCAGCATTAACAACGCACCTCAACGCACACCCTAACATTAGAGTGCGGATTCAGTGGATTCCGAGTCACACAGGGATCAGAGGGAACGAAGTGGCACATGCCACATCCCGCGCAAATCTCCCGGGCCCTCCTCTGTGGTGGCCGGACCCACTGAGTCTGAATGAGCAATGTGCCTTCGCGCGGGCGGAAAGGCGCGAAAAACTTGATGATTTACTAAACAACTCCATGAAGTATCCACAAGCGGATACACACATGAATCGAAGAGAGGCGGTACTATGGAGGCGTGCACAGACGCACTCTCTCTTGTCCCCACACTTCCAACACTACATACAAGGTTTGCCTGGTAAACCTGCTTGCATGGCATGTGGCGGCTTCCCGGATAATGCTCACATTCTGTGGGATTGTCCGGGGAGCCGTCTCGCTATTCAGGCTAGCCTTGCCAAACTCTCACCCATCCGTAGACCTACGACGCTTGAGGAGTGGCTGGCGGACTCCTCCCCCGACTACGTACGTGCCATGATCGAGCTCATCACGACGCTCGGCTTGGCAGACAATTAGAACAAAGCGGGCGAACCCGGACCGGGGTTCTTGAATAAAGTTTATTCTCTCTCTCTCGCTGCCGAAAGCTGCGTCCCTGCGTTTTCAACGACGCTGAAAAAGCATTCATGCGGAACGTGGACACGCGCCACATCGAAAAGGAAGAAGACGGTGGCATAACCGTGGAGCCATGTGTTGAGGACACAGGAATAACGACGACACTGTAAGATTTTGTGGCAGTTCAGAGTGCATATTTCTGAAAACGCTAGTACGATCAGGTAAAACTTAACGCCGCATAGGTTACGCAGAGCGCGAACTTGTCCAAAATATGTCGACACGACGCAGAGGGACTGAGCGCATGCCATGCGGAATGGGAAGCGCGCATATACTTGCAGATGTGCGTCCATAAGCCTTCATAGATTGCTTCGAACCGTAAGCACTTTCCTGCTGCATCGCGGGTGGCTTAGCTCTGCGGCCCCATTCTCCGTGGGATATGATTTTCTTATACCCGCTATGCGTGAAGGAAAAACGCGTGGCCAACACGTAATTGTCTCGTCTATTATTGGAATAAAGCGTATGCCAAGCGGGAAGCTCTACTAAAACACCCAGCTTGCTACGATTCTTCAGTTATAAAATAAAACGAAAATGGTAATTTTTGTTGGCTTCATCGCATGGCACTTGTACAATGCGGGAAAGCATTCAGTGTATTGCAGTGAAGCGAGGAAGAATTTGAGTGCATACGCAGTGCAACCAACGCGTTATTATAGAAACTGTAAACCTCACTTCAAATTCCGTTTGCCGTAACAACTTCCGACGCTGGGCGTCGGACGCGGGACTAGACGCTTATGTACCAAGCAATTTAGCTCAGTATGTCTTCCAATCTTATGTGATAACTTTACCTTCATCTCTTTATATTTCATATCACAGGCCAGTTATGCTTGAAGTTTGCTTCCCTCCTCCTTCATCAGTAAAACTTGGCACCTCGACATCCGCGTTGTACATGACGTGTGCTCGCGCTCTTGTTTCTCAAAAATCTCACGCGTCTCTTTCTAGATCTGACCCAGAGTCATGGGACGCGCTCAGGGTGCAGTGGCGTCTGCATTGTTCAGTTGAAGGACGTCCACTCAGACGACATATGTCAGAAGAACTGGCGGATACTGCAACGCAGTTCCGTATTGCCCTTTGGGTCAATCAACTGACTCCGCTGATGCGGTCATGGCAGCGTGAACTACGGAGGTGTTTCCAACGCCTCATCGCAGCGTCGTCTTTGTCAGCTGCTGCTTGGCGATGCAGGCGTAATTCATGTGCACACCCTGAAGTTCTGCGCTTTGCAAGAAACTCGCTTTTTAAAAAGACAGCCAAATGCATTCGATTCTGCGGCCCTAAGGGCACTTCCTGTTATGTCGCCTCCCGCGCGCGGTTATTCGCTCTTTGTATCGCATTTTGAAAACATGGCGCGTACGACTATGCGTATGGATCGTGGTAACGTAGAAATACTTAATGGGCTGTCTCAGGTTCCACCTGAGGTCGCTGAACGTCTTTGTGCACGATCGTCAGCTGACGAAGTGAAAGCAGCATTATCTTCCATGAAGCGTGGCTCGGCACCAGGGCCGGGCGGGTGACCCGTTGAGTTTTATGCGAAGCATATTACGAGAGCTCAACCCAGCTCCTCAGGCGCGGCGGTGTCGCCATGAAACCACGTGACACCGTGACGTCACGACAGAGGAGAAGTGGCTTTGGCTCAACTCTTGCAAGACGGGCTGGGTGGGAATCGAACCAGGGTCTCCGGAGTGTGGGATGGAGACGCTACCACTGAGCCACGAGTACGATGCTTCAAAGCGGTACAAAAGCGTCTCTAGTGAATGCGGTGTTGCCTTAGAAACGAGCTGTTTCTAAGGCGTGCGTCTCTTGCTCAGGCGCACATTTCGTTGCCGCGCCGAACGCTGCTTTGCTCGACGCTCACCGCGTCCAATGCGGGGCGCGTAGTCGCTGCCCTGTAGCCCATTTTCTTACACCCCTTGGCGGGTCGACGGGAACGCTGTCGCGTTCCACTCTTGAAGGCGAAGCAGTAATGCATGAGTTGTTTCTTCGTCTAGCCGAACCAAATATAGCCACGCAACAGCAGTTCACCAGGCTAAACAGTGGTTCAACAACTAAAATAAAGGCTAGTATGCTTCGCATCCTGGGCTTAACCTTACCTAAGCCACAGCCATTTTTTTATCTGACATTCTGGGAAGACATTGGTGCCAGTTCTGTATTTGTTGTCAGCCGCTGCTTTGAGAACTTTGAATTCCCCTCTAGTTTTTGCGACGGTCGTATTGTGGTGATACCTAAGCACGATCCATCACCAGTTCGTCCAGAGGAATGGAAGCCAATCACGCTTCTTAACGTTGACTACAAAGCCTTCACAGCTGTTGTCGCTCGACGCTTGGGAAGCCTAATTCATTCCTTTGTAGAACTCCATCAGGCATGCTCAGTCCCTAGCAGGAAGATACATACTCTCTCTTTCGTTACGCGTGACATAATGACATACACGCTGACCAGGTTAGCCTATGGTCTCTTAGTTTCATTAGATCAAGAAAAGGCATTCGATCGCTTTGAACATAGCTACGCATTTATTGTACTGAACCCGCTCGGCTTTTCGTCATTTTTTGTTGTTGCTGAACTTATTAGGAATGCCTATTCAAATATCCGAAGCACATTGTTTATTGATGGTCGTGAAAGGGCACCATTTCCCATTACTTGTGGTGTTCATAAAGGATGCCCTCTATCCCCAGTACTCTATGTGCTCAGCCTTGAGCAATTTCTGCGCTCGGTACTGAGAGACCTTTACGTGTGCGGTCTCCCAATGCGTAGCAGTGGTGTTGAGAAGGTGACAGCCTTCGCCGTTGACATCACATTGTATCTGAGGAATGAAGATATCCCGTAGCCTTCGAATTTTCACTGAGTACGGAAATATTTCAGGTGCTGCAATAAATCTTTCAAAATCTCCTTATTTGTTCATTGGTTAACCACAGACACGCTAAAGTCCTCTTTTTCGTGTTCAGAAGCGCGATTCTCTTCGTATTTTACGCCTTGATTACACATATGATGGCATATCAGATTCTGTGTTGCTCTGAATTCGTGAAGATGGAAAGCGAAATATTCAGGATGTTCAAGGGTATAAGCTACCCTTATAAGAAAGAAGGTACTCAGCACAGCATGTATTTTGTGGCTCAGTGTGGTACGTTTGTCATGTTCTACAGCCACCATTACAGGTTTCTAAGTCCTTGCAGTCCCTTTTTGGTTCCTTCTTCTAGTCGTCAGTACAGAACTGGTTTGTCGTGCGGCGCTTGGGCAACCACGCTCTCGAGGTGGGTTCGCATTCCCATCCGTATCTATTCGCTGCCGGCTGCTTTCCCTGCGATTTCTGCTCCGCCTGTTACAGCGTGATCAGTGTCCTGCTTGTGAGCTCACCTGCTACTTCCTTGGCACAAAAATTCGTTACATGTTACCGAGCGTGCACTTAAATCGCGGGCCACAAGTGTTAAACGCACCTGCATTTTACACTACGGCGGTGGCATTTTATCGCCGCATACAACAGGTATGTCCTGATTTAGACTTTCACAAAAACCGCGTTTTAGATACAATGTCAGTCTTACTGCTACATCTAGTTCCCACAGCGCGCCGCGCACGCTCTAATAATGTGCCGTGAATTGCGATAACGGCGCCATTCCTGCCAGGCCACCAGCGCTACTTCATGTGGCGTCTAGGGTGTCAAGTTCTCCCAACGCGTGATAGGCTAGAGTCGAGAGGCATAGTCCATCTTTGCTCTGTTCCAATTGCCTCCTTCAAGAATCCAATAAACATATGCCGCTGCAGTGCGTCGTTTCCAGGGTATTTTAGAGGGCCATGGAAACTGGTTTCCAGGACTTGCAGTTAACCGCTTTATTACATATGGTCGCGGCTCACGTGGCCGCTTTTCGCGACATTTAATTGCTGCGGGGCAATTTGGTCTACGGCGTAATCGGTGTGAAACAGTTGCCGTGGGACATCGTCCCCGCGCTCTGTTTCCACTTCTGGGGAGGCTGCACTTTGAGCTACTGTCGTTTCTGTCAGAGGAGGACATGTCAGAGGAGGACAGTTAGACTTTTTACAGGACATCACAGCGACGCTGATGGCAGAAATGCTCCTGGATTGTCCACATAATTCCTATCATTAAAAAATAGCTTAGTGGTTACTGTGCTCGCATCACTTAATGCACATTGATTCACTGACATGAGTTCGAGTCGAGGTGGAGGCATTTGTAAAGTTTTTCTTCGTGCTGTGGCATTGACGAAGCTGGGGATCGCAAGGTGGCCTAACGACGACCAAACTCGTTGATGATGACTACCGTCGTTGTCAGCGAAACGTAATGGGCGGACGGACGCAGAGAAGCAACGGCAATTTGGAGCACTTATACCTTTGTATCCCAGTGGCAACATTATGTTTGCATAACTAAGTGGTGTACGACAACTCCTGCACGTTAGATAGAGGTCTTCGTCCCACTGGTAACGTACGCATTGCATGGCCTTCCCAACTCCGGTCGTTCATATTATCTCAACTGGAATGCAACTAGAACTGATTTCTGCACTTCGCCGTAAAAGGGTGTGAGATGCAAAAAGAGCTTGCAGATCTCGGTATGAAAGTGGCTATCAAGCACATGAAGGCAGAATGGGCCATGAAAACGCAATTTGAAGAATGTGCAATGTGCAGTAATGTGGTATGAAACGGAGCATCAGATGCACATGGTTATTTTTAAACTCGTGCGCGCCTGATGCCTCAGTTCATGTGCATTTGATTCTTTTAGCGTAGATAAAGTCTTCCAAACTGCCCTAGAAGAGTAGTCCAGCTGTAAGTTACCAACATGCGGGCGGCGAATTTGTTTTTTCTCTTAAGTACAGCATCCCTTCGCGCTCCAGTTTTTAGCAAAGAGCCTCTCTACCTCTGTACTGAAGAAGGCAGATCATCATGCTTCGAGTACGCCTACGTGAAGAAGCTCGATGATATTTTATAGGTACGCAGTTGTGTGCAAAATTTTCGTTAATGTAAATACAGTACACGACATAACCTGGCGGTTTTCTTTTACATCGCATTTAGAAACTTACTGAAGAAAACAGAAAAGCGGAAATTTCGTTAACGTTAATACTACGTACATGCGATACACAGCGTTAACTAATGTCCCAGTAATATAACGTTTGCAACCCGAAGATGAGAGAAGTCGAACTGTGGGAAGTGCAACTTTAGCCGTAGCACCCGTTACAGCTGTGTTAGCTATAAGTGTGCGCAGTGATTTGACGACACGCAGGATTCAGTTCAGCACGAATCGACGATTCTGCACTCGACAACTCGGACGCACAAAAAATGTGCTCTATCATGTTTGCGTCTGTCTCCTTGCTGTTGAACTTAGAACGACCGAAAGTTGACCTACTTGGAAGGGATGCATGTTAGGAAAAGTTAGGCTCGCAGACACTGACCCAAAACGAGGGAAACAGATAACACAAATACCGACTATCCACTGAAGGTTCACAAAGTATCGAAGGAAAAGGAGGTAGTCACAAAACTTGTCTGCGCATGGTGTTAACGCTTGCGTGCAGATAAGAAGCACGTCTTATGGTTGGGGCTTAGCATATCCATAATAGCGGAAATGCGTTCGTTAGCCAGCCTTCGATTATATTATGTAAAGCTGAAAATATCATGTCTAAACAGTTATACTTCGCGTAGGTCCTCACGTGTCCTTGATTCATGGTTAGAGCTGACTCTCCTGAGCTTGCGCAGATAAGTCTGACGGATTGCGATGCCATTCCCGATCATGCGCAGATAAGTTTGGTGTATACCTTCCTTTCTACCACTATGCGACCTTACAGTTGATATTCGGCGTTTGGGTTATCCGTTTTCCTCCTCTTGTGTCCGCGTCTGCAGGCGTAACTTTTTTCTAGCATATTTTTAATGCTATAAAAGAAGCGATTAACAAGTACCGCTCCTCTGGTAACATTGTGTTGGAATGAAACATTTATTTCTTCTACGCGCCTTAGCATGCGCTTGAAAGAAATACGACGAGATATAGTGCGAATACGAATAAAAGGCTTTTTCTTTGCTTTTTTTTAAGCCGCTATCAGAAACGCACTTCATTCAGGCTATGACCGCTGCTTGACGCCTTCGTACTTGTCCCATGCATCGACTGCACCACGAAGTCGGTTTGCTACAACCAGCCATCTTTTGTTGTCTGGCTAAGCACGGCAATCACCCACTACATTGATTGCCCGCACACGAAGGTCAGCATCATCCGCGAAACAGCGAAACTCCGGTAGGTCCGCTACAACGGATTGCGAAAAGCCGGTAAAGGAGTGCAGGAAGCGCATGGTCCGTACCGTGCAGGCTGACTGACCAGCCGCCCAAAACTCCGGGGGCGGCATCCGCAGACATTGCAGTGGTCGCAGTGCCTACGGCAGCGGAATCTACCACCAAGGAAGCGTGGATGTCATCCCCTGGTGGCATAGAAGTTTCTGGTGGGACATTCGTGCCAACTGAAGTGTGTATGGCGTTCCCAGGGAGGAAAGGCCCAAGACCGAGGGGCTGAAGCGCTGTCTCGGGAAGATGAGGAAGCGCGGCGCAACCGATGCCTGATGTAAAGGCGCATGTAATATCCTGGAGTTGTTTTGTTAGCACGACAATGGCTTCAGCTTGATCGTCGATGTTATCCTGCTGTGGAGCCGCCGTGGAGGCCTGGAGGCCGTTTGCGGACGGCGCGGTTGGTTCTTGCGGTGATGGTAGGGTACAGGGATTTGTTACATCGTGGTTTCATGACCAAGCAAGTGTGGATCCTGTTCCTTATCAGGAGTGACCCGCAACGGCGAGGACCCGCGAGGATTCACGGCTTTCGCCTTACGGTTGCGCTTTCGATGACTGCGCCATTGTAATGGCGAGGAGCATATAAAAAGGCCGACGCTCCGAACGTATTCCGATGACGAAGAAGAGGAAGAGGAAGGGGAAGAGGATGAATAAGACGAAGAGGAAAAAGAAGACGACGACGACGACGAGGATGATGATGATGATGGTGGTGGTGGTGGTGGTGGTGGTGGTGGTGGTGGTGGTGGTGGTGGTGGTGGTGGTGGTGGTGGTGGTGGTGGTGACCCTATGATATGGCTCATACCTACCCTGGGGAATTGGCCAAGAATTGGGCGCCTGAACGTTTAGATGATACTTAAAGAAACTACAAGTTATGTGCAATTGAATAATCAAAACAGACGGGTTAACAACTTTCCTAAACAGAACGATTTATAATAGTAATGCAAGGATTTAACAGACAAATATCACGGAGAGAACTTATAAAAGTAGGAATTGCAAATCCTATCGCTTTGTTGATTGACGGAAACGACAAACGGCATCAAAGACGTCCCGGTACGTGGCTGAAAGCTTCTTCTTCTCCATCGTCTGCCTCCGTCCCTGTGTTCCTTTTCCTTGCGCCCTCTGTCTCGCGCACTTCACCTTTACAGCAGCAATTTGTAAGGCAGAGCCAATGCCCTGCTGAGGCAAAACCATTTGCGGAGCGATAGGGAGCGTAATTATTGCTTTAGACAACGCAACCACCGCAAACTACAGATACACATGGAAAAAAATATATACTTTAATATCATGCGGACCTCACGTATGGTAAGAATCGATGTAGGAAAAGCTCTCTGTGCTGTTTGCTTTGATTGACAATAATTGGCGTTGATGCTGACGGCACGCAAGAGGGGTTAGGTTAAGTTAAGCATTGCCTTACTTGAGCCACTTGTGCTTGCATGCGTAGTACACAGAACACACAGCGAGACATGTTTGCTCGATGCGTTGTGTGCAATTGTGGGTAGCCTGCGAAAAGGTTATCACTTTCATTGACCCACACGGTGCATCGCATCGTGTCAGAAGTGTTGATTAGCTGAACGACCGCTTGCGTAACGTCGTATTAACACTTCGGCGCTTTAATGCGGCTTCGCGTCTGCACGCCCTGCGTGAGTTGTACGCATGTACCAACTTGAAGGGGGTTTATTTTTCAGAAATGGCATACCCTAAACTTAGCGTGTCTACCTTAAACTTACATTTCTCCCGTTTTTCCATAACTTTTGCCATGTCTTGTAGTAGTAGTAGTAGTAGTTTATTTTA
The DNA here is from genome assembly GCF_038994185.2 of Dermacentor albipictus. Lineage (NCBI taxonomy): Eukaryota > Metazoa > Arthropoda > Arachnida > Ixodida > Ixodidae > Dermacentor > Dermacentor albipictus. The sequence continues at coordinate 393,645,170 of NC_091821.1, forward strand.
TTGAAGATACCCCGAACGAGGCATGCTTTCTGACGGCGCCTTTCTTTGCCGCGCTCTTGCGATGTATGAGAGTTGCCACGAACGAAGGGTGGCAAGCTGTCTTTCACTCGCTTCGCAACAGTGTTCGCTCTGCACATTCTCTGCCTCTTCTCGCTACCACCTCTCTACTATTCTAGCCACCTCTTCCCTGAACTGTAACGCGTGAGTCCAAAGGTAAGCGCTGCAGCTTCTGCAATGCTTTTGCGAGGAACTCAAGCGTGGTCACCTTTCCAAAGGGAATTGTGGCAACGCCGAGTGGCCTCTTGTTTGAAAGTTCTCATAGACCCCAAACTCGGCATGTTATTTCTGTCATCGCCTTTCCCCTCTTCCGCGCTCCTGCCATGTAGAATATACACTGCAATAGAATATAAATCTGGGAGAGATGGTTTTCTTGCGTGTTTCTCTGTCTTATGTTGCCATTACTTTTTGTTCTGCTTTTACCATGAAGAATATACGCGCCCTCAGTCACTCCTCTATGCGACATGCGAGACACCAGCTGCAGTACAAAAGTCGAAGGAAGAGGAAAAGAAAGCTTCGCTTTAAAAAAGTCACAGTCTTGCCCGAAAGGCGAAGCATTGATCTCGATAGCAAATTAGTGGACAGCTATACGAAGTAAGGATAGTAGTTTTATCGGCCATACAATCTTGTAAACATAGGCATACTAACTAAATTAAGAAGCATGGTGCCACGAGCGCACAAGCAAACATGAACGCATCTCACTCGATGACCGCGGAAACTCGCTGTCAAAACGCTGGAGTGAGGAAGAGCGGCAGCAGCAGCAAGCGAACTGACCTTCGTGCTGCATCTCGCATCAACGCGAAATAAGCCGCGAATACACAGCTCGCGGCGTACATTGCCCCCTCACAAATGGCTTTCAAGATACAGCGGCCCGAGCGGGCGCACACGGCCGGCCGGGCCGCCCGGAGTCGAAAGCACCCCACCTCTTTACCCTCCCCCTGGAGCCTTGCGCGCAAAAGAAGACGGCGCGCTTCCTCCGCGTTTTCCTCCATTTCGTGCGCGAGATTTAGCCGCGGTCGCCGGCTCACCCTAGCACGCTTTTACTCGCACATACGGCATACGGCGCGCAACGAATATTTGATTGCCCTTGTACTTTATACGGAACCTCACGGCGAGGGCGACGGCATAAATGTGCTTGGAGTGTCCATATAATTGTTACCGCAGTAAAACTTGCAAATGAAGCAATTCTGCGGCGTAGAGAACGGCTCTTCTCGCACAGCCAAGCGCCGCTACAGCCAGCCGCACATAACATCATGGCGGATTTTCCCCACCTCATGATAGATGACGCCACTGTCCCAAAATGGCGGAGCCCTCTCGAAAACTCTCTATGTAGAAGAGGACTTGTTACCATCAGCGCAACAATTTTCGTTGACAAATTTATCATCAAACGGAATCTCCTTCATCGGGCTTGAGCTACTACCCATGGCAATGTTACCGACAACAAGACTCCTCGTTGTCTTGGCAGCGGCTACTTTCTTCGGCAGTACGTTGACAAGAGCACTCTTACTTGCCATTGGTTCAGCTCTTTTCCTTGGCAAGGTTTGGCCTCAGGAAGTTCGGGAACAGACTGTGCCTTTAGATCTGAGGCGCCAACAAGTCAAGCGTTGCTGGACGAACGCCGCCATGCGAATGCCACGCAGATTGTAGACCTAACCCACCAACCTTTTTACCAGCGATGGGGATATGAGTCAATCTAAAAGGCATTGCACGTTGGCTTCCTAATTTTCTGCTCCATTTCTCGCCTGACTAATGCTCATAATCTAGCGTATTTCGTCTCCTTTGTAGATCCGCTGCCAGGTGATGATTGTTCTGTGATTAGTGGACATATTGTATAAGAATAAATGGCGCTTTCCATCGATGAGCTACTAATTTCGAAATCATCAAGACCCAATGGGATTTCAGGAATAATTTTACAAGCCTTTTAGGTTTACACTAAGCCCTGTTTTACGCCGCGTTCTTGCTACTGCTTTAACGAAATGTGCCTCCCACGATAATTCACATTTAAAGTCATATTGTCTTAATGAAAAAAAAATGGTGACGGCAATAAAATTACGCTCTGGAAAGGTCTACAGCCCGAAAACACAGCCAAATGTGGCTCGCAACGCCTATACAAAATTTTTATGGAATGTACACTAATTTACAATGTCACTTTTATTATAAAGATGTAATGGACAGTAAGCATCAAGCTGAATTGTCTTTTTCTTCTTTCTTTCTTTTTTCTTTGGGGGGGGGGGGGGGACTGGGAGGTGTGCTGACAAACGCCGATGGTTTTCCTTCCGGGTGCTATTCGGCCCATTGTTAAATTCCTCCGTATCGTCGAATTCGCCATCTTGCTAGCTCTTATTGGTCCAGAGGGCTGCTACGGCGTGTGTGATTGGTTCAAAATGCCGCCATTACAGAATTCGACCGTACAGCATAATTTAGCGATGTCCCTTGGTCTCGTCTCATGCACTGTCGAGGTGCGACGCCTGCGACGCCTGCAACGCCGCTAGCGGTGCTCCCAACCATGCCAGCCTTGAGTGCCATGGCTAAACCTTGCTACCACGTTCGGTGCTTCGCCTTCAGGTGAAATTAGAACTTCTTTCTCTGTTGTAAGTCGCACTCACCGTGCAACTCCAGGCACTTTTCATACCATCGATCTGGCATGTATTGTCTAGTGCAGGTGTAGTTCTCGCAAACAATGTTACACTCTCTAAAAAAATGCCGTCCAAGAAAAAAACAGCTGTGCGACGGCGCAGGCTAGCGCCTCCGGCTTCAAACTACCCGTTGCCTCGAGGTTGTGAGTTCGGTCCTCGGCGGTGTTCAAGTTTTTGTTTTTCTTCACCATATGGCGAGGGTGAAAGCTCAGGATCATCATTGTGTCCTGACGATGATAGCGTACCAGAAAGGGCAGACGTAGCAAACTTATCGATCTTTTCACATCTGTGCTCTGCTAAATGACAACTCTCATGGTTTGAGCCAAAATTACTGCACTCTTTTCAAACACAAAACGTTGTTGAAGACATAGACAGCGTCGTTTTTGTCACAATGCATGCTTTATTTTACCTGGTGTGCATCGCCTTCAAAATGACACATCTACGTGAGGTAACTCTCAATGAATGTTCTTGATTGCAAGTGAACTATTGTGGCTCGATGGAATGACTTTGCGTGCTGCAATTATGTTCAAAGGCTTCCTTGTTACAAGCAAGTGATTGTCTTTTTGGTCATTCGACAATAAGATTTTCTTTCACGAAAATAGAGCACGTTCTGCATACGTAAACAAGTGGCTGCACATACAAGAATGTAAATCTACATACAGGAATAGGTGTATTGAACAAGATAACAACAGTAATGCCCATAACATATCCGCAGGTATCTATATGGCAGTGTTGAATGCCACACAAAGGCTACGTTATATACAGAGTGTCCCAGCTAACGTTAGCCAAGCTGTTAACACGAAAAAAGAAACGATTAAAAACACACGGTGCAAGGTACAATTATAAGATTTACGGTGTTTGATCATCACAGGTATTACAGCCGAGCACTGCAGATGTTAAAATCGTACATGGCACCTTGTTTCTTTAATCTTTATTGTTTATTTTTGAACAGCTCGACTAACGTTAGCTTGGACACCCTATATGAAGTTCTTGTTCATTCCACTTCGCACGTTCTCAGAGTGATTTGATATCGTCGAGAAACGGTCCGTATGCAGGGGGTCAATCGATGATGCACCGAAACTGTGTTACAAAAACAAAAATATATTAAAACACTTCCCTACAATATCTCGGTTCGCACGCTCAGCGTGTTAAAATGGCGATGGAGGCGATTGGTCATCACTAATACATTAGCTTTGTGAAATATCTTTTTTTTTGCTCGTCAACTCGAAGCTCAAATAACAAACGTGCGTGTAATTCTCGTGCTGAGGTTTAATCTCTTCTTCCTTCCGTTATGAGCTTGCACGAGTTATTCGCCGGCAAAAGAAAGCACGACTTATTTGGCCCGTGGTGGCGCTCTTCGTTTCTGCAGTATCGAGTTGAGTTGCAAGCCTGAGGTCGCTGCGCGTTATATGGCACAAAGCTCACCGTACACGTGACTAATCATCGGACACTATCTTGTGCAGCAGAGGGTAACGTTTCTTCACCCCTAAAATAACCATTCAGTCTCGTCCCTGCGGTTAATGCTGGGAGTCGGTATACGCGCTGTTTAATCCTAAGATATTACTCTTCAGCGTGGGTGGAGCGCCGATGTCATCGCGTTGGGCGAAATATATCTATCGTCAATCTCTCTCTCTCTCTCTCTCTCTCTCTCTCTCTCTCTCTCTCTCTCTCTCTCTCTGTGTGTGTGTGTGAATTACGGTAACATAATTTGCCGCATTGCCGTGCAATAGCGTGAACCGGGAGAGCCAACAGCGTTTGTGAAGGCCGCGCGCTCATTCGCAGAGCTCGCTTGAGATGTACTCGACAGCCTTCCGCTCTCTTGCACTTGGGAGTCCGTTATCAACAAAAAACGAGGCGCAGCCGCCGAACAGCGTCGTAAGGCATCTTCTGAAGCTCAAAAGTTGTGTGCAAACAACGCCAGCATTAAAGTGCCCTAAATAAGAATTCATCGATACACCGCAGTCGACTGTCTATTCTGAAAGCAGAGGCAGAAATCTTTGCAAGTTCTCACTTAATTCACTTCCGTTAAGAGCCGATGTCCGTTGATCTATAGACAACCGTAATATGCATCGTCGATATTAAAATCATATTTTCGAGCAAAAACTTCGCAAATATGGCTTTTGATCTGAAAATAAGAGCCTCTTGGCTTCCTGGCTCACTAAGAATAGTAATAATAATAGTAATAAAAAAAACCAGGCAGGCTGAAAGTCAATCAGAAGTTACGGAAGGCAACGTGCGGCTCTCCTGCGGGACAATAGCGGTTTTTCTATTCAGCGCTGGCGTAAGGCCGACTGGCGGGTAAGTATGCACGCCTGCTGGCCGGAAATTGTGCCGCGAGATCGTAGTTTCGTCCAGCCACAGCTCCTTATTAAGTGCATGCGGCACCGCCGTCTCACGAACTTGTGCGACGGGTCGCCGTAGATGCGTCTACGCTCGGACAGTTTCACACAGCACTGGAAGGTCCGCGGCAAGTCTGACTTAGAACAATCGCAGAGCGCTCTTTCTTCTCTTCGCTTGCAGCCGCCCGAGAGTATGCACACACCGCGCACACCTCACAGCACACACTGCGAGTCACGTGGTCGTTGTCCTCTTCGGGGACGGCGTCGCGGGCCACTTCCCCTCGATATCTCCATAAGCTGGCACGGTCTCTGCTGCCGGTTCGGTCAGCCGCGTCGAAGCCGAGGTGCCTTTTGGGCCGTCGTCAGGACATAAACCATCGCACGGTGGTGTTTTTCCTGAGGGGCATGAGAATCTGCTTCAAGTCCATTACCTGTGAGAAGGGGGAAGAGCACGGTGAATATTAAAACGGAGCTTCATTTGGCTCCTCACGACACTTTGCGTGGACGCAATCCTCTGGTCCGAGAAAACTGGGGCCGATCCCTGAGGCTGTGTAATCAAATGCGATCACTTGGTGGTTTGACCTTGGCACGCTATGCGTGCTCGGAAGGGTATTAACGTGGTTTATAAAGCAGGCTGATCCCAGAGGCAATAGAACACCACAGCACCTACACAGCTCACATTGTTTATTAATATAGCTGACGATTTAAAGTGTCCCCATTAGAATATGTCAGCAGATCTACTGGGAAGCCATCGCGACTTTGACAATCAATCTTCGATGTCTTTTTTGTGGAATGGCCAAATTTATTATTATTATTATTATTATTATTATTATTATTATTATTATTATTATTATTATTATTATTATTATTATTATTATTATTATTATTATTATTATTATTATTATTATTATTATTATTATTATTGAATGTTGCGCTCTGAACAAGTTTTTATTCGCGATATCAATTGTTATCCCAATTTGAGGCTTGCGAATAATTTGAAAGCACTAACTTTATCTATATCGAAGCACATACACTCTATGGCGTCGTCTCATTAAATGTGACACGAAAAGTCCGCAATACTACTTATTCGTGGACTGAAAGAGGTGCACGAGTATCGTGAAAGTTAGGTCGTTACAGGATGGACGTCGTCTAAGTATGTCATTTGTTCAGGACTTGATGACATCGTGAACGAAGTTATGGCCTTTATTGAGCTCTCCCCTCCGAACGTTTCTTCTTGAAAGAAGAAAACGTGTACGTTTTTCGACATATATATAACTGAAACCAATCGATTGCCTCGCTAAATGTTTGCCTGTTGTCTTCCTGAATTTCTGTTTCACCAACTCTTTCCTTTTTTTCATTAATATGAAGTTAAAATCATTAATTCACCTCATCTTTTCCTGTTTGTGGCAGTCACCCGACTCTTGACCAATCCTCCACTTTGGGTATGTTTCATGAAACTTCATATCAACAACTAGTACTGAGCGCCCCAGTACCGACAAAGTCAATGCACAAACATACGCATTAGACAAGTAGCCTGTGAGCAAGTACAGTTTATACTTGTGACTCGTATACGAAGGCAGCTGTCAAGTGTTAACGTGAGCAACAGCAATAGAAATGCACGCGATAGCCCGCAACCGGTGGCAGCTTATATTAGCATAGCTTTGTACCTACACATGCCCTACGGAGGCGCACGAAGCGCGCCTATGGACAAGCTTCAGAACGTGACGTCACGAAAACGCTGCGGAACTGCCTTCAGTGCATGTACAGACAAAAGAGGTGGCCGAGCGCTTGAATTGAGATGCCCTATAAAGACAGGCGATTCCGTAGAGAGCTTTCATAGGGGAAACACAAACGACAAACGCGATTCCGAATGCAAATGGATAACTTGGGATCATCGTGTCCGATGCCGCCCGCTTCCGTCTGTTTTCTTGAGACTTAACGCTGTTAGCCAATATGAACGTCGGGCTAAAGCCTTACTTAACGCTGTTAGCCAATATGAACGTCGGGCTGAAGCCTTCGCGGGACATTTTCTGCGATTGGGTACTGAGGAGACTGAGAGAAACAAGGTCAAGCCGGAAGAACGCATCTCTGGCTTGCTACCGGGTAACGGCAAAGGGGAGAGAAAGGTCGAGAAGATGGCAGGGGGACAGCGCAATCAACTATATATATGCACAGAGTCTAATTGAAATTGACACGTGGCACCGGACACTCGCGTGTACCAATGTACACGTTTTTCATATACGAAGTTCATGCCACATATATTCTAAAGTGAAGCGCCTGTCTCACACAAAACGTGTTCGCGCTCACGCGTAAGCAAATGAAAAATCTATATAAACGGGCGATGCGGTGCCGCACCCACCTTGTTGCTGTGGTGCCACCTGTACTGCCTGCGCGACAGCTGGTAGTAACCGTCCAGCTCGACGCGGGCGGGCCTCCGGCGGATGCCCAGCACCCGAACAGACATGATGGCCAGCTCATCGAAAGTGGAGCTGAACAGCTTCTTGTACTGGTAGCTGCAGATCTCCAGCGTGTTCTGCGCGCAAGCGTTCAATAGCGGAAAGCATGTTGCGATCTAATGTCTTTCACTCTGTTTGGTATACTCTGTGATCGGACAAACATCAAGTGGTTCACCTTATTGCCGATCATTGTCGTACCCCCGTATTCGTGTACACGCACATCAACTCCAAGGTCTTCCTCGGCTTCGCCGATTAAAGGACAGCACCAGCATCTCTACTAAATTCGACGCTGTGCTTGAGAAACTCTGCTAGGCAATTCCTACGATGCGTAGGCTCGTGTTAATGGACCTTCGTCCCTTCCTTTCCAGTAGACGCTGGGATAAACTGATTCAGCAAAATTTTAAACTGCGCGAACAAGACGGGACATGAACAGAAACATAGACGCACACGCAAAGCGCAGACTTCCAAAGGGCTTTATTTCGTGAAGGCAGAAAATTTCATAAGGTTCTACAAAATAGATAAACAAGGAACAAAAAACCGTGATGAAATTGTGCACGAGGCAGTGACAAAAAATAACAATGCCACGTGTGCTCTAAGAGCATGGGAGAGTCTTAATATTCCCATCTAAGAATTCCATTTCCTTCTTAGATACTGATATAGAAGGTGAGCTAATGCACTTGTCACCCCTTTTAGCGATATGGAATGCCTCTATAACTTCTCTTTCTGTTTTTTATTTTGCCTTTGAAAGGAATTTAGTGTGTTTCAGATACGGTGTAAACAGCTTTTGCTGTCGCATCTCCTGCAGTGCAAGGGGAGATTACTGCACCTGCCAATGCGCATGGATCGTTCGTGTTCATGGGCACGCGCATTGAAACAGAGGCCAGTTTGACCCATGTAGAACCGGCCGCACGACAGAGGTATCTCGTAAATAACAATTGCTTTCAAGGAAAAATTCCTTTCAAAGGCAAAATCAAAAACAGAAAAAGAAGTTATCGAGACGTTTCATATCGCTAAAAGGGATGACAACTGCATTAGCTCACTTTCTATATCCCTATCAATGAAGCAAATTGAATTCTTAGATGGGAATATTCAGACTTTCCCATGCTTTTAGAGCACACGTGGCATTGCTATTTTTTGTCACTGCCTCGTGCACAATTTCATCCCAATTCCTTGCTCCTTGTTTATGTATTTTGCAGAACCTTACACATTTTTCTGCCTTCACGAAATAAAGTCAGTTTGAAGCCTGCGCTTTGTGTGCGCGTCTATCTTTCTAATCATGTCCCGTCTTTGCTCAGTTTAAAAATCTGCTGCTTCTATGAACCGACTAGCCCTACAACATGCCTTACTACAGAGATAAACTGCTCGCGAGAGTTTAGCTCAGGAGTCACCTTATTGCAGGGTTGTGAATAACTGTCATCATGATGATGATAGTTATACTCAATTAGAGAACCTGCAGGCCTTGAGTAAGGAGAGAGTACTGCAGGGACTTTTTAAGTAGAGGAGAGGAGCTGCGCCTTGCTTCTCTTTCAAAGGGATGCTCGGGTGACCCATTTGTAGATCCATACAAAATTGAGTTTATTTTCTTTCTTTCTTTCTTTCTTTCTTTCTTTCTTTCTTTCTTTCTTTCTTTCTTTCTTTCTTTCTTTCTTTCTTTCTTTCTTTCTTTCTTTCTTTCGTCCCTGTGCGACCTTTCAGTCGACAGTCGGTGTCTATATCGTCCCTTTGGCTCCTTTCGGGTTCGTATATCTGCGCCTAAATTTTCAAACCATGATTTCTTATGAGCTTTATGCCGTTGCAAGCTTAACAATCTGCCCGCCATCACTTGCCCTGTATTAGCCACATATAAGAACAGCCTCGTGTCCGTCGCAAATTTTTTTATAAAAATGTCTGTCTAGCACGAGCTTTATGCATCGTGGAATTGCCCGTTAAGTGTGTTGCGCGGCTAAAATATTTCGTTTGTGGCTTAATCAGGAGCTTCACTAATAATTACTGAACCTTGCTTTTCTACTTCGCGTATATTTGGTGATAATAAGAACCAGGTTATCGTTGATGTGAGGCGAAGCACAAAGTGTGCGGATTAATTGCGGTCTTTGCAGTAAATTACGTATTTTCAAGCGTCCAGAAGCATTATGAGTGTGTTTTGCAAGGCAATCGACCCTCGTGCAGCTTTGTTACGATTGCGTCGATAGTACACGAATGTAGAGCTCGCGCCTTGTGCTCTGAAAGGAGGAGCGACGGTACAGTCTCTACAGAACCGAAACACACATTTCTCTATTACAGTACACTCCGACGCAGGCCCGTGTAACACAATACCGGCGTGTTACTTGCGAGCTTGCCATGTCGGCGGATTACGCGGACAGGCACGCTCTCCTGGCGCTTCTGTTGATTTGGAGTTCCAGCTGTATCAAGCTCCCTGCGGCGTAGAAGTGGCCGCGTACACTACAGTATTATACCATTCATTTATAACCAATTTAGCCTAAAAAAATGTTGGTTGCAGTTGGCCTCTCCCTCTTTACCCGAGGGCTACGGACACGCACTGCTATGCATTCTGCACTGTGGCGTGAGCGAGCATCAATACTTTAACTAATTTAGCTCAAACAGCCTTTGTTTCCTTTACATCGCGGTTATTGGTCGAACAAGAAATGTCGCTGGAGCCAACGTTTGGGACATTCCTTGTTGGACCACGGTTAATTACTTCAAGCCTCCATCTTCCTATGAGCGTCTGTCTTATTTGCTTATTCAGTCAGTTTTTCACGCCGCTTTCGTCAATCCGCTGACAGTATGCACTCAGGGACAGGACGAGGACAGGGAGACGCACAGAGATGGACGCTTGCTCACGTCAGCGAGCACGCGTGATATGTACAGCCGGCCACAAACTTTTACGGGACACGGAATTTGTGAAAAAATGTGAATCCCCGCGAAGCCTGCGCACGTAGCCTAGAATTAAAATTTTACTCTGTAGTACTACTTGTGACCTACACAGTGATCTACTATAGAAGCGCCATGCCTTAACAGAGCAGAAATTTATATTTGCCATGAAACACGGCCGTGTCGCGGAAACTTTCGTGTCCGACTGTAACGCTACACTAAAACTTACGTTCATGGCATGAAACTTGAGGTACACGTATTCCTCCAGAAGTTGTGCATCTGCAGGACATGAGAAAGCAAGCACGGATACTTAACTCGTATGCACTTGCTCAACACGATGATTGCAACCAGCCGAATGCTTCTCAATGACAGCGCCTCACCTCTGGTCTCTCCGTCATCCCAGTAAAGGTCACCAATGGCTTCGCCAGACGCGTTCAGTGCTACCAAGAGCTTCATAGGATTCCTCCGGCTGAATAATAGAAGAAGAAGATTGAACAGACTGAAAGGGAAGCCCCCGACGTTTACCGAGTATCAGTGGCTATAGTGGCCCTCATGAGGCTTCCTTGCTGCAACAGGAAACCGCGAACTATACTTCTGCAACACGCGGTAGACGATACGACTTCTTTGGAAACTTGCCTCGCGATGTCTTCTTCGGTAGTCACTCACTATATCTCAGCACTTTATGCCTACCTTTCTTAAATGATCAAACAAAATCGAGGCAGAATGCCCAGTAGCTTCGCTGGCTTAAAATTTAGCTAACGCTGCTAGCAAATTCGATCTGATAAAATGCTAACATTAACAGAAAGAAATAATTAAGGGATGCGTAAGCGTATTATCAAATCGATCGGCCCGGGGCTACGAGAAAACGTGTCGGCTCATTAACGCTTTCGTAAAAAGCGGACGCGTAAGGAACCGTAGTTGGTAATTACTCTCATCTCGTTGACCACGAGCTAACCCTTGACAAAACACGAACGCGTATTTTTCCTTCGCTTTTAAGAAACTAGCTTATACTAATGTGTATCATGCTCGTACGTCCATTGCTCAAGTAGCCCTTTCTTCAACTCACTAAGACAAACTCTTCAAGAGCATTGCTTGCGAGCACTGTTTTCATCCGAATCTGGCACCGAAGTACGCAGCGCTCTGCGGCGACTCGAGTCTAGCACCAGACAAGCAGGTTTTCACCAGACGCCATCATAATTGTCGTCGTCGGTCGCAAGAGTCTATACCAGGCAACCATCATCATCGTCGCATCAACATCGCTCACAATGCGAGTGTGCTCAACTCGACACATAAGTTCTACTTAGCTCGCGCAGTGGCAACCAAGTGTGGTACAGCAAACACTGCCTCGCACCCCACTTATTTGCCGTCTGTGACCTGCTTTGTCCGTTGCCGCATGCTTACGTACAGTCCAAAAGCACCGAATCCACTACGCGCCTAACCAGACCTGCAATCGGGCCAAGTCCGTGATCTGTAGCGTAGCTGTTTTCGTTGCTCCAAAGATTCTGAGACTAAGCGGGACAATGCCGCACGCACGCACACACACCTTTGCTATGCAGTGCCTGGTGGTGAAGACAGAACCGGTCACTAGCCGAGTGGCTTCGAAACTTTTGACAAACGCTGTACCGTGTGCTTTGGGGATACTTGCTACTGCCCTTTATTTTTCGGCGGTCGATGGTCTATAACATTATTTTTTGTTCGTGAACGTCAGGTGCTACGTGCGCGCATCACCTGGTGGTAGTGGTGTTGGCGTGTCCCTGCATGGGGATCACGAAGCCGCCGCGAACGTGCAAGTTGCATGGCCGGTTCGGGTCAAACAACGGCGAGTAGACGGGAAGCCAGTGGCCGCTCTCGTAGTTGGAGAATTCCCGACCCTGCACCGTAGCATGTTCGCAAAGGAAAAACATATTTGGCAAGCAGTAGCAGTAATGAAGAGGCAAATTGTTGCTCGTAAAAACTGAACTAATTTTGGAAGAGCAGTATAAACACAGTAGCGATTCGGCAAGTGTCGCCCTGTTAAGAAGGCTGTACTTATCGCGATAGAAGTGAGAGTAAACCTCTCCTTTAAATCTCTATCATCAGTATCATCATCATCATTATCAGAATCGGTAGCCTAATTTAAGTCCACTGCAAGACGAAAGCCTCTTCTATCGATCTCCGATTGACCCTTTGTTATCCAACGGCTTGCTATTGGGAGCCATATATTGATAAGCACTGTTTCGTTAAGTATACAGTGTGCGGCCAAAACATGTGCGAGTAGCCGGGGTTTCTTTTCCATCCCTTGTAAGGACGTTTCGCAGATTAAAAACGATCTCATCCGACCGTTCACTGTGCGAAACGCGCAAATGACCCAGGATTGGAGGTGGCTAGCACAGCCTATGAGAGCGAGGGGGCTAGCACAGGATAACGAAAATACCATTTAAACGCTCGGAACTGGCTTGACGGGCATTGGGCGGAGGGATCTGCGAAATTTTCCAAAAGCTCGTTAGGTACGCCAAAAAAAGAAAAACTTAATTTCCTTTTTTTTTTTTCGTCGAACTTGCGACAGTTATCTTAGGTGCAACTCCTGGTCGTCGCGCCGATTCTTCAAAGCTATCCCTCATTGTCGAAGCAAATGCCAGTAAACAGTAAGCTTCAATTCAACGGTTATGCGTTGAATTCAGCATGCGCGTGACTATGTTTTCATGCCATCTCACGAATGAAGGATTAGCCTACTTACCGTGTGGTAGTCGTACCACTTTCCCGCAGGAAAGTAGCCTTCCACGGACACAACTCCCTAGGTGATAAGAAAATGGGAGTTACTCTTCCTTCTCTCGCTCTCTTGGGAGACATTTGCGAAATGTTCTGCGCAAGCTAAGTCAGCTCATAGCGTTGTACATTTTCGTCAATGAACATATCCATTTCCATGTAAAGTAATCCATTTTGGCAGGCCGTTTAAGGAATTCCCTGGCATTCTAACGACGGCAGTCGTTTCACCTGAGCATTACCTTCCATAATCAAACCAAATGCAAAGAGCAGAACCATACATAAATATCACAATGTCCGACCTTGCCGCCTCGAATTAGTTTTGATGGCAGGTAAAGTGTGCGTTCTCCTTCAGATGTTGCAATCTTTTTAATATCGCGCCACAGCTCATAAGAAAAAGACGTGCAGATGTCCCAGTGTCTGACAGCAATGATAAGAACACTCACGCATTTGACCATTATCTTTGATAACGAAAATACAAGAACCCTGCTTTGTGTTTGGGGCGCACTCTTCGAGGTTGTGTAGAACACTCACTTAATCATGATAAGTCGTTGGTATACAGTCTCCAAAAATCTTGATCAAGTTTCAACATCACCTGAGCCACTGTGAAAATAAAACGGCTCACTTTACGTATGCTTTCTGTGGCACCCCGTTTATTCTTTTCTCCGTCTGCCTGAATTGCTTTCCCTAGGGGCGATTGTTGCGTTCCTCTCGGGACACACACACACCCAAGCGATTACCTTTGGTTTCTTAGAATCCTTTCTAACCATAACCACGTACTACTACTGCGATTCACCAGAAAAGCAAGCAAACTGTTTCACTTTGTGGCATATGCCTCGGTCAACTGCCTCGTTCCTCAGCGCAGAGGGCAGATTCCATTACTCACACAAAAGACACATTTCTTTCTTTACTTCAAGATTTTCAGAACAAGATGACCTTCTTTCTACAGCAGGCCTGACTCTAGAGTGTGACCTTTCCCAGTGCTTCCACATCAATACTTATTTCCTATGCACCCCCTTTGTGCGAAAGGCGCGAAGCAGTGCTCGGGGAAAATGAAATATTGAACCTGCCGCTGTTACCGGTTCGAGGACGGGAGTCATCAAAAGGGCCTCGCCCCACATGAACTGCTGGTCGATTTCATACGTCTCCGTGTCGTTTGGAAACCTATTGGACAGAGGCAGACAAGAAAAGAGGGAAGGAACAGTGTTTCATGGGCGCAAAACACGTCCGTGCGCTTGGAAAAAAAATGGCTGTGGCTTAGGTAAGGTTAAGCCCAGGATGCGAAGCATACTAGCCTTTATTTTAGTTGTTGAACCACTGTTTAGCCTGGTGAACTGCTGTTGCTTGGCTATATTTGGTTCGGCTAGACGAAGAAACAACTCATGCATTACTTCTTCGCCTTCAAGAGTGGAACGCGACAGCGTTCCCGTCGACCCGCCAAGGGGTGTAAGACAATGGGCTACAGGGCAGCGACTACGCGCCCCGCATTGGACGCGGTGAGCGTCGAGCAAAGCAGCGTTCGGCGCGGCAACGAAATGTGCGCCTGAGCAAGAGACGCACGCCTTAGAAACAGCGCGTTTCTAAGGCAACACCGCATTCACTAGAGGCGCTTTTGTACCGCTTTGAAGCGTTGTACTCGTGGCTCAGTGATTTAACATTAAACTTCCATAACTGCCAATTGAATTACTGGGGGACGAGATATTTAACGAAAAAGTAAAGAAAAAAATAGAAAGCATGGCCGGCATTGCAGCAAAGTCGCGTGCGGCTGAATGGGACCAATTCAAGAACGACGTAAAATTGATAGCTATCGAAAGGGGAACACTGCTCCGTCATAAAGAAAGGGAAAAAATCGAGGAATTGCAATGCCAGCTTGATTTTATGATCAGCATGGAAGCCTCAAATCCCGGAATATACGGTAAAGACATCTGTGAAGTTAAGGGTGAGCTCGAGGCTATGGACGTCGAAAAGTATCGATCCGCCGTAATAAGGGCGCGAGCTGAGAAGATATGGTTGGGGGAAACTCCTAATAAGCGCGCATTGTGTGACGAAAGGAGATACGCAACACAAAATGAAATCAGAGAAATTACGTATCAGAACACTATTACCAGCGACATTGAAGAAATTGAACGT